>NW_026112358.1:70000-145147 GCF_024679095.1 Eriocheir sinensis | reverse complement strand
CAGTGGACAAAGAAGTGTGAGAGGCGCTTTAAAGAAAAGCGGTATTGAAGCTTTAAGTGGAGTTGGTGCTAGAATTATTAAAGGAGGAAAAAAAAGAAGTGTTATTTCGCGAAACAAGAAGAAAAAAATAATAAAAGGAAATGTGGTTGCAAGAGAAAGAACAGCGATGTGTTTGATATAATTTTGTAATGTGGGGGTGTGGTGGAAACTCGTGAAAAAAAGGGAGGCGGGAACATTCTGGCCCGCACGCGCACGTGCGTGGGGTTGCCATATTTTAGGGAGTGGTCTCTTATCAAGTTAACATGTCGCCCGCTCCAGCGACCAGTGTCTCCATTAGTATATAGCGGGCAGCGAAAGGGACAACAGCATGGCCTCCGCCGCTCCCTCCGTTCCGATTTCTGATTATGCGCTCAGTGTGGTTGACGAATTCCCTAGAATCAACAGACAACGCCAGGTTGAGAGCTCTATTGCGTCTAAAACTCTTGTCGACATTTTACCTGTAAATTTGTCCAGCCACGCCCGGTTAAAAGATAAGTACCTAGAGTTCCGCGTGCCGGGGTGAAGGGGCATTTATCGATCTTGCTAAATTAATTCTTGAGTTGAAATTAAGTGTCACTCAAGCTGATGGACAAACAAAAGTCGAGGAGGCTGTCAATGTCGAATTCTGCAATGGCACTGCTAATACCATGTTCAAATCAATTCAGGTGTATGTAGGCGATCAAATGGTTGAAAGTAACCCATACTTTAATTACTGGTCATTCCTAAAAATGCTCACCACCTTCTCCACGTTAACACTCAAATCATTCGGAGAAATAGGAAACCTCCTCAAAGATAACAGATCGGTGGAGCAGGCGTAGCTGACACCTATGACGCCGCGTACTTCACTAGCCTCGGAAGCAAATACAAGAGACATTTAAAAGATATCAAAGATCACGGTCTTCATCTCACCTTCCCATTAATGTCGGACATTACTTCTTGTGATCAGTATTTATGCGACGACATCCCATTGAGAATAAGGCTTGAGTTAGCTAACGAAGCTTGGTATTTGAACACTGATGGCGATGGGATTGCTGTGC
The DNA here is from genome assembly GCF_024679095.1 of Eriocheir sinensis. Taxonomy (NCBI): domain Eukaryota; kingdom Metazoa; phylum Arthropoda; class Malacostraca; order Decapoda; family Varunidae; genus Eriocheir; species Eriocheir sinensis. Next base: position 144,071 of record NW_026112358.1, on the reverse strand, counting down.
GCGGCCATATTGATTTTGCCACACTTTGGGTCACCAGACTCCAACCCTACCCGTCAGCATTGCTTGCATTAAATAAAGAATTAGAGACAGGAAAAATAACGCGTACAATATTTAACAAGACGTTATATAAATCTCTGGTTCTCGGCAAACAGCAGACAAGTATTGTCTGTGACCAGCCGTGGGGAAATGTCATTCCAGAGCGTTTATATATCGTTATGACTGGCATGGGGGCTTTTTCGGGCGTATATAATAAAAATGGCTTGTATTTCAAGAATGCTGATTTGTCTGAACTAACAGTCTCTGTCAATGGTATGAATATGTATAAAAATACGGTTTCTTTTCCCCACGAGTGTACGCGAGTTTATTATGATATTTTAGATAGTTTAGGAGTAGAAAATGACACTTTGCTTGATTACGATAGCTTTAAGAAAGGAAGGACAGTGTTTGTTTTAGTTTGTTACCGGAAGACATACGAGGCACAGTGCCTCTTGAACACAGTGGAAACTTACGCATAAGTCTTCAGCTTAAAAAGGCTTGGATGAAAATTTAGTAATTATCTGTTTTGGGGATACAAAGGAGTGTTGTCAATCAACTCGAGAGGCACGTGTCTTGCGACACTAGAGCATAATGAATAATCAACAAATTATGAAAGCTCTACAAGGAAGACTTTATCACAATAATATATATTTCTTAGGCTGTCTTCCCGCTGACGATGTAGCGAAATTAAATCTAAGGAGCGAGTCAGACAAGCCCATTGTCTTTATTGCTAATGTGTTAGGCGCATCGCAAGCTTCGAAAATGGGTCACTGGGTGGTGTTCTATGTTAGTGATAAGTGTATATATTTCTTCGACACATACGCCCTGACCCCATCATTATATTCTAAGTACTTTCGAAGTTTCTTAAATAAGCATAAAGATTATCCTGTTTTTAAACTTGCCGCAAGATTACAGTCGGACAAAACTCTGGTGTGTGGCGTGTATTGCATTCAATTCGTATACTTATGTAATAAAATAGGCTTAGAGAGGACTAGTCAGTTTCTGAAAGATAATTATGATTTAGGAAATTTTTTGAAGAATGACAGAAAGGTGTTAACATATGCTTATAGAATGTTTAAAATGCCCCCATGTATAAAAACATTTTGTCAATCTAGTCAAGGACTGACTTACAAGCATTGTATTTCTAAGATATGTGGCTAACTTATTAAATGCTACAATGTGTGTGTGTGTGTGTAAAAATGTAGAGCAGTAGCATGTAGCTTATTCATTTATGGCGTGTGTGTGCAATTATATGTAGTTATTAAGAACAGGATTTTTTTTTTTTTTTCGTGCGATGTGACCGGGTGGGTGTGAGTTTGTTCACGCTTTCCTATGTGTAAAAAAAATGTAGAGAAGTAGTATATAGCTTATTCATTTATGGCGTGTGTGTGTAGTTATATGTAGTTATTAAGAACAGGATTCTGTTTTTTTTTTTTTCGTGCGACGTGACCGGGTGGGTGTGAGTTTGTTCACGCTTTCCTATTGTTCGGATGAAGAATGGCTTGTGGTTTTGGGCATGTGCGCGCGTGTTTGCATACATGTGTGGGCGTGTCCCCTATAACCTGGGGTAGCCTCGGAAGAAGAAAAGGCTTGTGGTAGTGTGCGCATATGCCCCAAATAACCCCGGGTAGCTTAGTCAGTCCCCTAACGTTGCGAGAGGAGCGTCATGGAGGAAGTCTTCGCCGTCATGAACTTACAACAACAACAACAACAACAGCCCCACGCTGCCGCTGCAACTCTTCATGCTGACGATGTTGACGATCAGATAATGGGTCAAGCCGCATTAGAAGTTGAAGCCATGGATAACACATCCCAAGCTGAAGCCGTGGATAACACATCACATCCCAGAAACGGAGGTGAGATATCCGCCTCTTGTATTTTTTTCTGCGCGCACAAGCGCTGGTGTGTGTGTATTTCTTATTCATTGTGTTTAAAAAAAATATATATATATATTTCTTGTCATTTCAGCGGATGTTGGTGGTGGTGAGGTGGGGGATGTTCCAGAAACTCCCAAGTCTACCGGTGAACATATCACGGGCGAGTCATTGGGCAACAACAACCGCGGCGCGTTGGGAGGTGTCGGTAAAATGGGGCGGCGTGTGCTGAGGGAAGGATGTGATACCTCCATTACCAGTGTCTCATCTGAAGAACGACCCACCGGACAGCGTAACGCATAGTAAGTATTTTTTTATTCTTACAAAAGAGAGAGAGAGAGAGAGAGAGAGAGAGAGAGAGAGAGATTGATTTTTTTTTGTCTAATAATGTTTCTCTATCTTTTCATAAGTCCACGGCAACAACAACAGACACGCTTCGGTGATGGTGTGTCTTGACTCTCCGTCGGGCGCTGAATCGCGAGCGGCGGCGAAGTCGTCTGCAGCAAAAAGATCATGAAATGCGTCAATCACGACTGGAAAAAAAAATGCAGCATATGGCGGAAGTGTTGCGGCCGCGCCCACTTCTGACTTGACATACCCCGCTTGACCTTTCTTGGAAGTGTCATAGGCGGGGTGGGTGGTGGGGAAGTTACTAAAATCCATTATGGATTTTATGAGTGGAAGCGAATAAAATTCACTAATGTCTTGGAAGTTAGAGATGCATATGGTGGCCGAATCTGTGAGAGTCCTATATTTAGTGCTTAACAATCTTTTTATATATGTACTCGCTCTGTGTGTATTATTTTTTATATATATATGTGCTTGTGTTGTGTATTTTTTTTCTTCATTTGTATATGTACTCGTGTTGTCATCCTTTTATGGGCTGTCTTTGGGCATGTACGACATAAGTTTGTAATATGTCTCTTTCAATTAGGATTTATTTTGGGGGAGGGAAAAAAAAAGGGTAGGATGGGTGGGTTTCATTTGTATTTCTTTGAGCCTGTACGGTGTGAGTTTGTAATATGTCTTTTTTTTTTTATGGCGATTGTGTGTTTTTGTTTTTAGGCTTAGCATGTATTTAGTCTGGATTAAGAAAGAACAAATTAGCCTGGATTAAGAAAGAACAAATAAAATAGACTAGATTAAGGTAATATAATAACTTGTCATACCATTTTGTTCCACTATATATCAATACAAATGTATAAAATCTACTTTTCCCGTTCCTACCCTCACTGAAAGACAATCGATATAACTCCAGTCAATATGAAAATCAACAGTAACACACGCACACACACACACACGCTTATGCTGGCAAACTGAAAATCAATAGCGGGTAGAGGGAGGGTAGTGGTACCCTCAGACTGACCATCAAGTCACCGCTCGCGAGGGTGGGGCATAGAGGGGGACACGCACACACATGCTGGCAAACTGGAAAAAATCAATAGCGGGAGAGGGAGAGGGAGGGGAAAGGTAGCCACAGGCCTCCGCCCAACAAGGCACCGCTCGCGCTAACCGATCCCCGGCAGGAGGGTGACGCCCCGGCACGGCGCGAAAGGACCGATCCCCCGGCAGGAGGGCGACGCCCCGGCACGGTGCGAAAGGACCGATCCCCCGGCAGGAGGGTGACGCCCCGGCACGGTGTGAAAGGACCGATCCCCCGGCAGGAGGGCGCGAAAGGACGCCCCTAACCGATCCCCCGAACACGTCACCGCTCGCGCTAACCGATCCCCGGCAGGAGGGCGACGCCCCGGCACGGCGCGAAAGGACGCCCCTAACCAATCCCCGGCAGGAGGGTGACGCTCAGGCCTCCGGGGAGACACGATGGCGTGGAAGGTGGTGGGTGTTTGGGGTGGGGTGGGTGGGTGGGGGGGTGGTCACTTTTGGGGTTGTGACCACTCCCCGTTGGGGGAGTGGGGCGGTCCCCTCGGCGGCTGGCTGCCCGCGCGGCTGGCTGGCCGTCCGGCTGACTGGCCGCACGGCCGGCCGGGAAATTCGACGTACAAAAATTTTTCGACGTCAAAAATTTTTCGACGTCATTTTTTTTTGGTTGCAAATTCTTGATCATGCTTGCGAATTATTTTGGTCCCGTCACTGTCACCATTACCTACTACTGGGTACCGAGAGCCCGTTGGTGGGTGGTAGGCACCCCTATACTGCCTTCCATATGTGCAATCGCGAGCCATGTGTCCTACATACCCACAAGCATAACATGTGGGTGGCGTGGGCGCGTTCCCATATGGGCGTGTAGGTGGCGCGGCGTGCCGTCCTCCCCTTTGGGTTATCGGGTAACGTGACTGGCCTGGAGGGCGTGGAGGACGGGCTTGTGAGACATGTTTGGGTCCGGATGCCTGGGTGGAACAGACGTTCAGCACTTTTATTTCTTTGGCGATATCGGCATCGGATAGCTTCGACTCTGGATAAGCTTTAATATACTCATACCCTTTCTTTAATACCTTCTGTGGGTCCCCCTTTTCTTCCTCCGTTAGGATGAGTAAGAGGGCCGGAGGGAAAGCCTCTCTGAGCCGTAAAGCGGTTATCTCAGTTAGCAAACTGGCATTGTCAGGCTTGAGAGCGATCAACTCGTCTCTCAATGTCTCCAGGCGGATGAGGAAGGTGCGGATGTTTTCTCCTGTCCGCCGTTTTGCCTCTCCCAATTCTTTCTGGAGGACCGAAAAGGTCCTTACTGTGGGAAACACACGTAGGAAGTCTTCCTTTACTTTTTCCCAATCCTGTCCACATCTAGTGATATAACCGAGGAGATGATCGCGCGCTCCCAGGGCATATTGTTTGGCTAACTCAATCTTTCCGGTAGTGTCCCAATTTGCCTGTGTCCGGCTTTCAATATCCTCTATTCATTTCTTTGCTAGCTTATGGCATGGGAGGTTTGGTGCTTTGCTACTTTTTTCTTCTCCACCACAAAAATATAAGAGTCCCTGCACTCTACTAAAATCATTCAAGGTATGACGGCTAAGTAGCGTGACAAGATCATCATGGGCAAGGGTGATCGATTTTCCATCTCCTTTTTTGGGGGGAGGGTTCTTGCCTTCGTCTGGCATTTTTAACTCTAAAGTCTTATTCCAGTAATTCCAAGAATAACTGTCTTCTCCCTCGCTTTCGGATGTGGACATACACCAGTACAATACCAATATAAACCAATATAAATCGCAAGTTTCACCACAAGTTTCACCACAAGTTTCACCACAAGTTTCACCACCCCACACCTGACACCAATGTTGTAACCCGTAATCCGGGTCACACAGGGGAGACGACACACTGTTTGTATTAGTGACACTTGACTTAAAATTCTAGTACTTTAGGAGTATTTAAAGGAGTTCGTAAATGGGGTGATGAAACGGTGTCGCCTTTCTTATATGTATTTTATTCTACCTTAATACTACTTAATATTACAGAGGGTAAAAATATTGTTTAAACCAGCGACTGGCTTACTAGACTCAATGAGTCTTCAGGTTTTCTTTCACTATTGGTTACTGACGTTAACACTGGTATAATATTGAGTAAAAACTCACACAATAAAGTATCATAGAAATATAATCCTAAGTAAAACTAAGATAATAGAACACAATAGATATGTTAGATACGCTTTCCTCTATGGTACCACATTACTCCATACTCACAGTAGCAACGATGAATGTTCTACCCATGTTGTCTAGGGAAGGACAACTGAGTGTCCAGCAACGAACAGAGTGCTGGTTGATCTGAGGTCAAGCCTGGAGAAATGCTTCTTATATAGGCAGACATCGCGAGGGTAATACGTCAGGCGTGTGAGTCATACATCAAACTCACACCGAGCTCATACAATAATCTACCTAACCGACATGCTTAATTCACGCGGTGACGCAGCTTTGTTTTCATAACATTTTGTTCCGCGGTTGATCGTGTTTTAGCCGCGGTTGATTGTGTTTGGCTTAGAGAGATAAGCGGGTGCGTTAATGGGCAATTACAATTGTGTATAGGTTGGTAAATGAACAGTGCGTGTGGGGACAATCATGTCTTGGAGTCCGTGTTGTGTTTTAGCGGTCGATACCGCTGTCGTCATCGGAAAATATTGCCGGTGAAGATGATGATGACACGAGTGGTGTCGCAGCCCTCGGGGCACCACACAATACTACTTTTTTTTTATATATCTGGTGCATTTCTAGGGACCAGTAATGAACACACACACACACACACACACATCCTAGGACCTATACTTTTTCTCATCTATATTAATGATATTGTCAATGCTAGTAATAAATTTAAGTATACCATTTATGCTGACGACACTAATTTACTAATAGATGATAAAAATATAAATAGTTTGCATATAAACATTAATAATGAGCTCAATTCATTTAATATGTGGCTTAAACATAATAAGTTAAGGTTAAATATCACTAAAACAAAATACATTATCTTTCACAACCGATCAGTCACTACTAACATGCCACCTATAACACTTGAAGGAAAAGTACTTGAACGAGTTTCTTATACTAAGTTTTTGGGCGTTGTCATAGATCAAAATATCAATTGGAAATACCAAATTAATTCTGTTGCAAATAAACTATCTAGGATATGTGGCATACTGTATCGAATAAGAAATAGCCTTACACAAGAAGCACTTATCAGTATTTATTATACACTTTGTTACCCGCATCTCATTTATTGTGTATCTGTGTGGGCGTGTACGTGGCCTTCCTTTCTTAAAAATCTTCAGGTTTCTCAAAATAAGATATTTAGGTGTATGTTTTACATGAACAAGTTTGATTCCACACATAACGTATTTTCCACACATAGATTTCTTAACTTTAAAAACATTCATTGTTATTTTCTACTATTATTTATTTATAAAAACCTCGCACTGATGCATGGAACTCATCCTTTTCAAGTTATTAATACAGTGCATAATACGCGCAGGAACAATATAAATCTTATCTCTCCACAGTTCAGGACAGTTCTTTTCAGAAATAGTATTTTATGCTCAGGACCTCAAGTTTGGAATTCTTTGCCAGTAGAAATAAAAAATCTCCTTAATAGTAATAATTTCTCTCATTTAAAAGTCAGTAAAACACACTTATTTGCAATCCAAAACAATCACGGTTAAAATTATAATTTATTCCTGAAACATGAACACAAATTTACATTATTAAATCTAATCAGTGAATTGCATAGTACTATTGTCCATATTATTTTTATTATTGTTATTATTATTATTATTATTATTATTATTATTATTATTGTTATTATTATTATTATTATTATTATTATTGTTATTATTATTATTATTGTTGATGCTGTTGTAGTTGTTATTATAGTTAACATTTTAGATATAGCTATTATAACTTCATCTGGTATTATAGTTAATGTTGTTATTTATTGTATATTTGTATTTAGCTTTATGGTTGGGAGCTATCTGCAACCTTTAGAAAGATAATAATAGTACAATGAAATAAATATACAGTCTGTCGGGAAGCTTCGGCTTGACAGGCTAGATTCGTTGCCAGAATTATAATTATATATATATATATATATATATATATATATATATATATATATATATATATATATATATATATATATATATATATATATATATATATATATACAATAAACATTACAAACATTAAACACACACACACACACATACATACCACACACACAAACACACACACACACACACACACACACACACACACACACACACACACACACACACACACACACACACACACACACACACACACACACACACACACACACACACACATACACACATCCCTCCCACAACCCTACACACACACACTAACGTCCCTCACCCACCCACACCTAACCCTCCCCCACACACTATCACCCCCCACACAAACAAATCACTCTACCCTTCCCATTCCGCCTCAGCATGACATTTGGCCGCGGGACTTTACACTGCTCTTGGCATTGACGAGTTCTACAATGCCTGGCTGATCACCCAAAGACCGGGGGGAGGCGGGAGGAGGAGGCAAATATTCCGAACAGGAGAGTCGAGGAGTCTAAAAATTGGTCCGTGCGTTCCAATTCCAATCCAACTCCTCGATTTAGAAGATCCTTGCGCTCCTGACCTGCTTTCACCTTGTTCTTTTCTTTTCTTTTGTACTTACTGACGGCTGAAGGACAGGTGTGGGAGAGGATAGATGGACAGGAAGGAAATATATACTAACATACCTTTAGAACAGTTGGAGAAACTAATCTAGACAGGTGGGTAATATCTAAATCTATTTTGGACATCTGTGGAAAGATAGATAGGCAGGTAGTATATACTAACATTCCTTCAGGATAGGTGAAGGAAACGGAAAGGTAGCCGGGCAGGTAATATAAATATTATACCAACATGCCTTCAGGACAAATGTGGGAAAAGGGAAAAGGTAGACGGGCAGGTAATACATATGAGGCAAACTTAGCTTATTAGACGTATCAGTAAGTTTATAAGTAAATTTAGACATGTTAGTAAGTTTATTAGAAATGTTAGGTATAGGTAAGTTAAGTAAGGGAGTATTACCAAAATTTGCAGATAGAAACAGGTGTAGGGGCTAGATATGAACATGACAACTAGACAGGATGATAAGCAAGATGTGGTGACAGAGAAACAGGCATAGCAAGGCAGACCGATGGACAGACAGACAGGCAGGTAGCGGGGAGACAGACACATAAAGACACACAGACGTTCAGCTAAGCATAATACATACATACATACATTCAGTCAAGTTTTCCTGCATATTGGTGTATATATAGAGGTGAAGATGGCGCTATAGCTAAATAGATCTGCGCGTTGGCTCTGTGCTCATCTATATCTTGTTGGTTGGATTGGTTGGTTGGATAAATTCATGGATAGTGAGGTAAGGTGGGGTTAGGATTACAGGAGCTGCCTTGTAAAGGGCAATACAGACTCCTTACATTCTTATATTTTTATGTATACACCTTGAGGTTTAAAATAAAGTCCACAGTAAAGGGATTCTCTCACGGAGAAGTGTAATTTAAGAGGATTAACGCCCTTAGCTATTCTTATAGATTCAATATTCAAACATATATACATACATACATTACAAGTTTGGCTATTAATGCAGTGCATCATTTTCAATAACACACACACACACACACACACACACACACACACACACACACACACACACACACACACACACACACACACACACACACACACACACACACACACACACACACACACACACACACACACACACACACACACACACACACACACACACACACACACACACACACACACACACACACACACACACACACACACACACACACACACACACACGACAACTCTGGTAGCTCAGTCGGTTAGAGCGCCGCGCTGCAAGGCTTCATGACCAAACAGGCGGCGGTTCGAGCCCCGCTCAGGCCGGATTCTTTCCGTTGACTAGGAGTGGTTACTGTCCCCCCTTGAGCAAGGGGGTGGGGTGTGGTGTGTGAATCTAACAGTACCAGAGATCGACAAAATGAGTACCTGCGTGAGGGTACCTGCTGGCGACAGCGACTCCAACTCGTGATCAGGCCGTGGTGAATTACACACACACACACACACACACACACACACACACACACACACACGCACCATGACTGTTTAACATTCCAGAAATGCTGTGTTCTAGAGACGTGGAAGAAAAAGAAGAGAGGGATGAAGGGATGACGCGGAAAGGAAGGAAGGGAAGAGAGAAAGAAAAAAGAGAAAGACGAAAAAACCAGATGCAGGAGTTGGGAAGATTATGATAGAAAGCATAATAAGGAAAAGTGATGCATTCTAAAGCAAGGAGAGAGAGAGAGAGAGAGAGAGAGAGAGAGAGAGAGAGAGAGAGAGAGAGAGAGAGAGAGAGAGAGAGAGAGAGAGAGAGAGAGACAGAGATTACATAACACGCATATACAGAGAGTGTCTTAAGCAAACAAAGGGAGGGAGGGAGGGAGGAGCAGGGCACAGATGCAAGATGGCGCCACTATAAACACTCGCCTGCACACCAGAACAGGCTGGGCCGACCATCAGGCCCCACCTGGAAGAAGCCTTGGGCCGACCATCAGACCCCACCAGGAAGATGCCACCAGCGCAACAGGCAACGACGTAAAAAAAAAAAAAAAAAAAATAACAATAAAAAGACGAGGGACACAGAACGAAGGGACACACACGAGACGAGGCAGCGCGAGGCGGCACAGAGAACACAGGACAGGGAGGATGAAGAGGGAGAGAAACATGCATAGTGATGGACAGAGAGGCGGACAGACAGATGAAGGTGGAGAGAGGACAATACAAACGGATTTAGAAAGAGACAGGAAGAAAGACAGATAGAGAGATGCAAAGACATAGAGAGATAGAGACAGTAAAAATGAGATATAAGGATACACAAACTTTAAGAGAGATGAACGTAGGTAGGAAAAGAAAGACACACAGTTAGTTAGAGAAAGAGATGAAGAGATAAATATAAATATAGAGAGCTGAAACAAAGGCGGCCAGGAGACAAAGACAGACAAAAGCTAGCGGAAAAAGCAAGAAAAAATAAATATCAAAACACACACACACACACACACACACACACACACACACACACACACACACACACACACACACACACACACACACACACACAACTCAAGTTGAAAATAATATTGGTAATTATATTGTTTTAACAGATATCTCTGATCACTATCCAATATTTTCTCATTTTAAGAATAATGATATAACACACCCTCCCATTATCATTACTAAAAGACTTAAATGACAAAGCAGTACTTAACTTCAACCACAATCTGCAACAACTAAGCTGAAGCAATGTATTTAAGTGTAGCTGTCCTAATGAATCATTTAATGTACTCTTCTCTGAGTTTAGCAAAATATTTAATCAATATTTCCCATTAAAAAAGTGAGTAGATAAAAGGCACACAATAAAACCATATATAACTTCAGCCCTTAAAAGAAGCATTACTGAAAAAAAAACAGATTAGACTAGCAAAAAGGTGGCCAGTCACATACAAGGAAACATATAGACATTACAGGAACAATTTAACGAAGCTCTGAGAACAGCAAAAAAACAAATATTATAAAAAATTTCTTTAGGACAATCAAGGCAACACAAAGATTCATTGGAAAACTTTAAATTCCCTTCTTGGAAGAACTAATAAGTCATCAAGTCATGAAATATTCCTTGACCCACCCTGCTCAAATGTTAGTAATGCATTTAATGAACATTTTCTAAAATCTGGTAATACAGATTCGAATATGACTGATTGCACTAAATATTTAAATCCAACACCACATTTTTGTATGTACATGTCTCCAACAAATACCACAGAAGTCACTAGTTATCTACATGCTCTTAGCACTAACACTCCGAGTTACGACGAAATTTCTCCAATAATATTGAAATCTGCTTCTGCCTCACTAGCACTTCCATTAACTCATGTAATAAATCTTTCTCTAAAGACAGGTATTTTCCCATATCACTTGAAAAAGGCCAAACTAATTTCTATATTTAAGTCCGTTGATAAAAATAATATAAATAATTACCGTCCAATATCTATCTTTTCAGCATTTAGTAAAATCTACGAAAAAGTTATTGCTACCCGTTTAGTACATTATCTTGAGAACAATAATCTATTAGCCACATTTTAGAATGGCTTTCTGTCTAACCGTTCAACAGAAACTGATATCTTACACTTTATAAATAATGTTTATAATTTTTTTGAGGAAAAACTTTGTTGTGGGGATTTGTATTGACCTCTCTAAAGCTTTTGATACGCTCAGTCATAATATTTTGTTTGATAAACTAACCCACATTTGTATTACAGGTGTGCCGTTTCAATTATTTCGTAGCTACCTTAGTAACAGATCCCAATCCGTATTCTGCAATAATCAATCATCTGATTTTATGAACATATCTAAAGGTGTACCACAGGGATCTGTATTAGGACCAATTTTATTTTTTATATACATTAATGACATTATAAATGCTAGCAAAAAAAAAATCATTTCATTATTTATGCTGATGACACGAACCTCCTGTTAGCTGATAAAGATATGAATTCTCTGCACTCCAATTTAACAACTGAATTAAACCATATTAATATATGGGTTAAATTTAATCAACTTAAACTCAATGTCTCAAAAACAAATTGCATGTTCTTTCAGAATCGTTCCCTTAACTATCACTTGGCTCCTGTCATATTAGAAGACACACCATTAAATCAAGTTGAGCATACCAAGTTTCTTGGAATTCACATAGATAAAAATATTGCTTGAAAATACCACATTGATGAGGTATGTTTAAAAATTTCTAAAAATTGTGGGGTCTTGTATAAAATTAGACACAACCTTACTTCTGACGCCTTAACTAGCATATATTACACTCTATGTTACCCTCACCTCACCTACTGTGTATCTGTGTGGGGAAGTACATGGCCATCTTTTTTTAAACAAGGTAATATTATTTTATTTATTTTATTTTATTTATTTTATTTATTTTATTTTATAGTTAGTATTTCCAAGAAAATTATATTAATTTCATTATTATTATAAAGCATATGTAATAGGCAATTACTTACCTATTTAAATTACGTACAAGTCAAATATAGGTGTATTTGTATATGGTTTTGCATACAACCACTATGTTTAATCTAATCTCCGTCTGTCACGGAGCCCTGGCTCGACAGACTGTTGCTGTCACTACTTTGAAATGTAATCTCAAAGATTAGATGTTCGTGTGATTTAAAATAAATATATATTTACTAACTTACACACACACACACACACACACACACACACACACACACACACACACACACACACACACACACACACACACATCTTGACCTTTTAAGAGAGCATGCATAAGAATAAGGAGAGAGAGAATATATGAGTTAAATACCATGTAGAATGAATATCAAGGAGGAAAATATACTTTGTGGGTTTGCGTGTGTGTGTATGTGTGTGTGTGTGTGAGTGCATATATCTAAAAATATGTCATTAACAAACAACCTAAGATGTAGAAAACTGGTAGAAACAAAAGAGTGCATATTTTATCTTTTAGTACTCTCTCTCTCTCTCTCTCTCTCTCTCTCTCTCACGTACAGTTCAGTGGCGACGCGTCATAAGTTTAATTACCAAGGTTTTCAAAGTGTTAATAGAAGAGGAAAGAACAAGTCTGAAAAGTGCGAAGCGCGAGAAAAAAAAAAAAAAAAAGCTAATTAAAAATATATTAAAGACACCTTCAGGCAACTTCTTAAGACTCTTGGGAAAAATAAAACGAAGAGGTTTTCAGCTGGAAATTTTCTTCATAAAACGACATGAAAAGATTAAACAGTCCCTCGGCAAAGGAGGAAGAGGAGACTAGCAGGAGGGATAAGGGCTTGCGAATACCTGCTGTTGGGGAAATATAAAAATACTTCGTATTTCTTTATGCACTACTGCTACTACTGCTACTACTGCTACCAATAATGATAATATTAATTAAATGATAATAACAATAATAAAAATAATAATAATAATAATAATAATAATAATAATAATAATAATAATAATAATGATAATACTGACTTACTGTTATGGCCAATCGATGTTGTCTTACCTGAAATTAGAAAAAAAGATACATTAGTAGTTTTCTTAAGGAACATATCAATCCATCTGTTTATTGCCATTCTTGGGATTGATTTACTTTCTTTTTGCGATTAGGTTTCATCACAAAACGAAGTACAAAATAGGGTTGTATTTTGGGGGTCTAGCGTACTTGTGGGAATGTTGGGAGTGAGTGTTGCTTGTGGGGTGGAGATGGGTGGTTGAGTGCAGTGTAGTGTGCTGATGGGGTGAAAGCAGCCTGTGTGTGTGTGTGTGTGTGTGTGTGTGTGTGTGTGTGTGTGTGTGTGTGTGTGTGTGTGTGTGTGTGTGTGTGTGTGTGTGTGTGTGTGTGTGTGTGTGTGTGTGTGTGTGTGTGTGTGTGTGTGTGTGTGTGTGTGTGTGTGTGTGTGTGTGTGTGTGTGTGTGTGTGTGTGTGTGTGTGTGTTTGTATGTCTGTCTGTCTGTGTGACTGTGTCTGTGTCTGTGTGTGTGTGTGTGTGTGTGTGTCATAATTTATATATTAGGAATATATTAGGAGGAATAAAAGATAAATCATATGAATATTTTCCTGCAGAAGAATATATATATATATATATATATATATATATATATATATATATATATATATATATATATATATATATATATATATATATATATATATATATATATATATATATATATATATATATATATATATATATATATATATATATATATATATATATATATATATATATATATATATATAAACGCGAAAAGCAATACCTCTGAACCATAATAGAAAACTGAACGATAATAGATTATTACAAGAGAAATGGGATGGGACAGGGCTGGTTACATTTCATGGGCTAATGGGAAGGCAAATGGAGCTAGGAGGAGGAGGAGGAGGAGGAGGAGAAGTAAAGATTGGAAAGTTTCGTCTAGTCTTAGCAACATCTGTGGTCATATGCCGGAGAGAGACAGGAGGGGAAGGAATTATAGGAGAAGGTAACAGACCCCAGGAGACGGGGCACAACCCCCGATTAATACCTGGTACCCATTCACTGCTGGGTGGACAGGGGCGTAGGGGTTCGGAAAAGCCGCCCATTATTTTCCACTCCGAGGGGGAGGAGAAAAAGGAGGAAGGAAAAAAAAAGAGGAAAACCAGGTGGGTCAGTATCAAGAAGAAAACATTGGAGAAGAAGGGTGGAGAGAAGAGGAGAGGTTAAGAGAGAGGAAAGGATTGGATGGAAGGGGATGTGGAGGTTGAAGAGGGAAAAAAAGATGTTAGAACAAAGAAAGGGAGATTAAGGGAGGAGAGAAGAGGAGAGAGGAGAGGAGAATAAAGAAGAAAGAAGGGCTCACACAAAAAAAAGAGGAACTGAAGAAAAAAAAGCGAGAAGAAATTATGGAAAGAAAAACAAAATAACAGGAAAGATAAAAATGATGTATGAAAATAAAGAAAATGGAAGAAAAAGGAAGAAAAGAAACAGGGAAGAACGAAAGGAAAAAAAATAACATTAGCTAAAATTTGTATTATGAGGAGAAAGAGGAGAGTAAATGAAGGATGTAAGGAGGGAGAAGAGGAAGAGAGAAGAGGAAAGTGGAGATGGCAATAAGGAAAAAAAACAATGAGAGGAAGGGAGATAGAGAGAAGGGTTGGAGGAAAACAAGGATTTGAGAGAAGGAAACTGTGGAGAAAAAAGGGAGATGAAGAGGAAGCGAGAGAGAGGAAGAGCGAAAAGGGGAGATAGAGAGGAAAAAAAAAACAAAGGTGAAGGATGGAGAGATAAGAAGGGAAGAAAAGGGGAGACAGACGGAGAGAGTGCCCCCTTCATCCCTCCGTCTCTCTCCTTTCTCCATATTCTTTCATTTTCTTTCATTTCTGTACTTTTCTCCTTCACCTTCTTCTCACCCTGTTTATACTTCCTCCGTCTCCGTCTTTCCTCCATTCTATTTATCTCTCTCCTTTCTTCCTTCAACTTTTCCCCTTCCTTCCCTCACTCCTCAAGTATTCTCTTTCTCCGCCTCATTTCCCTCATTCATCTTCCTCCTTTGCATACATCTTCCCTCCCTCTGTTGCACCTCCTATTTTCTCCTTTCTTCCATCCCTCCTTCCTCTCCATTCATTCGTCTGACTTCCATTCAAACATTTTAAAAAACAACTTCGAATTTTACCTTTCTCTGCTTCCTCCTTCCTTTAATGCTCCTTTTTTTTTACCTTTCGTTCCTTCCTTAATACATTCTTTCTTTTTAAATGTTTTGTCCACTTTTTTTTTAAGGCCAAGTCCTGTTTGATTTTAGTCTTTTGCGTCTTCATAATTTTTCTTTACACACACACACACACACACACACACACACACACACACACACACACACACACACACATAATGGTCATCTCACTCGTTATATATCTCTATCTATCGCCTCCTCCTCCTCCTTTTCCTCCTCCTACCTGACCAGATTATTCAATGGTCTAAAAAGCGGCAAATGTCTTTCAACACAAACAACCATAAACTCACACATTGTGGGCACGAATACAGTAACTTCCAGCACGCGTGGGAAGCCTCTGCAGGTCGTCCAGTGGGTTAATATCTGAGTCTCAATACCAGCAGTGACCTGAGACATACAAGAAGAGGAAGAAAGGAAAGAAAGGAAAGAAATAGAGGAAAGAGCAGGCTGTAAGAAAATAACATGAGTGGAAGTACGCAGGAGAAGATAAAGCAAATGGAAGGAAAGCAACTTAATAATTCTTTCTCTTCTTCTGCACTTTAATGTTATTTTTATATTTGTTCGTTCGTTTACTTCCTTTCCCTTTGCTTTATCTTCCTTTCCTTCTTCGTCTCAGGTCACTGCTGGTAGTAATAAGACTGACATTACACTGGACGACCTGTTAATCTATTCATCCTAAAGCGTGTGTGTTTATGTTTGTCTGTGTTGAAGACATTGAATAATAAAATAGGAGGAGGAGGGAGGAAGGGAAGGAGGAGGAAGAAGAAAAGGAGGAGAAGGAAGAGGAGGAGGAGTAAGAGGAAATTGATGGAGATATACAAGGAGTAAAGTGACCATTCTGTGTGTGTGTGTGTGTGTGTGTGTGTGTGTGTGTGTGTGTGTGTGTGTGTGTGTGTGTGTATACAGTTTAACGCGTGCCGGTTGCGGTCAGCTAGGTTTACACGGAACAAAGAATGTATGCATGTATGATGTATGTATGTATGTACGCATCAATAGATCGATGGATGGATGGATGACGTAACTATGTGTATATTTATGTACGTGTCGATTAGTATGTATGTGTGTAAGTATGTATGTATGTGTGTAAGTATGTATGTATGTATGTGTGTAAGTATGTATGTATGTATGTATGTATGTATGTATTATGTATTATGCAGTTCAGTTCTGGTCCCCCTATTATAGAATGGATATCAAGATGTTAGAATCTGTACAGAGGAGGATGACAAAGATGATTCAGGGGGTGAGAAACTTGCCTTATGAAGACAGGCTGAAGCAGTTAAATCTACACTCTCTAGAAAGGCGAAGGTTGCGAGGAGACTTGATCGAAGTCTATAAATGGATGAAGGGATCTAATAAAGGGGCTGTCACTAAAATTTTGAGAGTGAAAGATACAGGTAGGACGCGTGGCAATGGTTTTAAGTTAGACAAATTCAGATTCCACAAAGACATAGGCAAGAATTGGTTTACCAATAGAGTGGTGGACGAATGGAACAGGCTTGGGAGCCATGTTGTGGGTGCCAATACCATATATACATTCAAGAAGAGGCTAGATAAAGCCATGGATGGTGAGGTAAGGTGGGGTTGAGTGTACAGGAGCTGCCTTGTAAAGGCCAACCGGCCTCTTGCAGACTCCTTACGTTCTTATGTTCTTACGTTCTTATGTATGTGTGTATGTGTGTGTGTATGTATGTATGTATGTATGTATGTGTGTGTGTAGGTATGTATGTATATATGTATGTATGTATGTATGTATGTATGTATGTGTGTAAGTATGTATGTATGTATGTATGTATGTATGTATGTATGTATGTATGTATATGTATGTATGTATGTATGTATGTATGTATGTATGTATGTATGTATGTGTGTAAGTATGTATGTATGTATGTATGTATGTATGTATGTATGTATGTATGTATGTATGTGTGTAAGTATGTATGTATGTATGTATGTATGTGTGTGTGTAAGTATGTATGTATGTATGTGTGTGTGTGTGTGTGTATGTATGTATGTATGTGTGTGTGTGTGTATGTATGTATGTATGTGTGTGTGTGTGTATGTATGTGTGTGTGTGTGTGTGTGTGTGTGTGTGTGTGTGTGTGTGTGTGTGTGTGTGTGTGTGTGTGTGTGTGTGTGTGTGTGTGTGTGTGTGTGTGTGTGTGTGTGTGTATGTATGTATGTATGTGTGTGTGTGCATACTGGCAATATATTCGCGTCTATGTGCCATTTCCTTCCTCATATTCCTTCCATCTCCTCTATATCCTTTTATCCTCCTCCTCCTCCTTCTCCTTCATTACACCTCCTCCTCCTCCTCCTCCTCCACCACCACAGCCTTCTCCTACTCCTCCTCCATCATCACATCCTCTTCTTCACCTCCATCACCACTTTCCTCCTCCACCACCCATCACCCACCACCACCTCCTCCTCCTCTTCCTCTTCTCCTCCTCCTCCTCCTCCTCCTCCTCCTGGGAATTCAATAATGGGGATCACAAGATAATTACACCTATCACGGAGAGGAGGAACAGATGGGTAAGAGAGAGAGAGAGAGAGAGAGAGAGAGAGAGAGAGAGAGAGATAACTCTTTGGCTCTTTTCAATGATTGTATCCGTCTGTGTGTGTGTGTGTGTGTGTGTGTGTGTGTGTGTGTGTGTGTGTGTGTGTGTGTGTGGCTCTCTCTCTCTCTCTCTCTCTCTCTCTCTCTCTCTCTCTCTCTCTCTCTCTCTCTCTCTCTCTCTCTCTCTCTCTCTCTCTCTCTCATGCCTGTGGGCGTGCATAAACAAAACCTTCTAAATATTCACCGCCAGTAATTGGAACAGAAATACATTTTTGTGGATTGGTTAGTGGCATTAGCGGCGCCAGCAGAGGAAACACGAAACTAGGACAGAAAGGAGAACGGTGAGCTAGGAGAGAAACAGAGAAACGAAGAGGCAGTGAGGATGAAGGATAAAGAGGGTTTCAAACAGGAACAGGAATCAGAACGTTGAGCAGGCAGAGGAAACAGTGGGGAAGAGACAGTGAGGTTAAGGATTAAATAAACGAGGTGCATGACAGGAACAAGCAGAGTAACGGTGAGCGAGGACAGAGGCGAGGCAAAGAGGTAGTGAGGATTAAGGAACAAATAAGCAATTATCGATAAGCAAAGCAAGTATTGGTAAAACAACGGTGAGAAAAAAAATAATGAATGATAAAAGATATGAAGAAAAAACGTACAACGAGATGCAAAAAAAAGGTAAAATAATGGTTTACGGATATAAAGGAAAACACTCGGAAATAAAGAGTAAAAAGGAAAAAAATAGAAGATCGGGAAAGAAGAAACAAAGACATAGGAAAATGCAAATGATATGGAAATGAAAACAACGAAAAGCCAAAGGACAATGGGAAACGAAAATATAGGAACAAACAAAGAAGGGACGGGAGAATAAAAAGAAACAGGAAATTAGTGAAAAAACAGCAACAAGCGAAAGCAGAACAAATAAACAACGTTAAGTGGAAAATCAAGGAAAACACAAGCAATCAAAGAGTATAATTATAAGAAAGTTAAGTAATCGAGGAGCGAACTGAAAAAAAATCAAGAAACGCAAATAATAGTAAAACAAAAAGACGATGTGAAAGAGAATGGAAAGATAGATTGAAGGAAGCAAGTAGCGGTGAAGGAATGGCAGTAGAAATAACAATGGAAGCGTATGAAAAAAGGAAGGTAGCCAAGCAGTTGGAAATTTAAATGCGAAAACGTAGTTTGGTGTGGTAAAGGCGGGTGCATACGCCATAGCTGCGCGTGGCTGCGGTGCTCTTCTCCGACCCGTTGTCCCTTTGAGCCTGTGGTGGACAAGAACCAGCCACCCCGGGACACGCGCCAGTGTGACATCCGGGATTGCCACAGTTTACCTTCCCCGGGTTTCCCCAGGCACCCATTTATCGACCAGCCCGAGAGGGAGGATGAACAGCTGGGTGAGCTGCACGCTGAATGCCCGTGCCGGGATTCGAACCCAAGGCTGCGGAGTAATAGCAAGGCACGCTGACCACTAGGCCACGGAGGCGTATATACTGGTGTATAATAATTATATACATTTGGTGTGGATATATGGAAAAAAGGAATTTAAGTAACGGGAAACGAATGAAAGCAAATGGACAGTAAAAAAGGGAAGTGCTGTGAACACCGTTGGATTTAGTTTTACATGAAAGTTGTGCTAATGAAATAAATAAATATGGTAAATACCCGATCTTTTAATGCTGTGTTGCTGTTAGTATTACAGCTACTACTACTACTACTACTACTACTACTACTACTACTACTACTACTACTACTACTACTGTTAGTTTGTAAGCTAACTGAACCATGAATATGTGATTACTAACCTTGTTACAGCTTCTGCCACTTCAGTCACGCTCTCTTCTTATCCTCAGGGTGATGCTCTTCCCATAACACCTCTGATTGTACGTATTTTTCTTGAATTTGACGTAAGAAGACCGTTTCATCTGGCGACCAATTAAACTTACTCCTTTTCTGCGCTGGTTCCCCGGCCCGTAGATGTGCTCATTGGGGCAGATGACGTGGTTATTATGCAGTAATTTCAGCAGAGCAAGTCGTGACGCAGGAGGGAGATAAGGGTATTGACGAGTGACGGAGTAAAGCAGCCTTGGAGGCTGCTTCTATCTCTACAAAACTCAGTATTTTCTTGTGTTTGCCATTTATTATGTTTCTGTTGTACATTTATACATCTTTCCTTATTATTCTTTTGAAATATATACTTAATTCATGTCGGATGTTTACGTTTTGCACAGGCGTCCTTAGCAACGAGCCCGCCATAAAGAAGAAGAAGAAGATAATAGTAGCCAGGATTTGCTAATACCTACACTCAAAGTTGACGAGGATAGCTTTTACTCATAATAATTTGAAACTATTAACTTTGATAGTAGCTTTAGAGTAAAAGTTAATAGCTCTCGAGGATACAGGCCCAGAGTTGCACGGCGTATTACAGGTGGGGCCTTACCAGCGAATTGTACAAGGATAACATAACTCCCGGCGTCTTGTATTCGAAGTTTCTCGATATGAACCCAAGCATTGTATTGGCTTTCTTACAGGAGGAGGAGGAGGAGGAAGAAGAGGAGGAGGACACTGAGGAAAAGAGGAAGGATAGAAGGAAGAAGGGAAGGAGGTAGCGGAGAGGAAGGATAGGAGGGAGAAGAGAGAGGGGGGGCAGAAATAGATGAATGATACATAAAATGGAAAAGCAATGAGATGCATTATGAGAAAAAGAGGAAAATCGTTGGGCGATAAGGAGGAAGAAGAGGAGAAAATGAAGACTGGGAATAATTACGTGCTGCCTCGGAGGGAAGGAAGGAAGGAAGGAGGTAGGGTAAGAAGGGAGGAAATAAGTAATGAGAAAGGGAGGAACGGAAGGAAGAAAGGCTGAAGGAAGAACGAAAGGAATGAATGAAGTAAGTCAGGAAGGAAGGTGATGGAATAGAGGCAGGGAGGGCAGGATGGAAAAGAATGAAAAAAGGAATTAAGGAAATAATGAAAGGAAGGAGACGAGGAAGGGAAAGGAGAAAAGAATAAGGGAAGAAGGGGACAAAGGAAGGAAGAAAGGAAGGAAGTAAGGAAAAAATAAATGGAGGAAGGGAGGCAGGAAATGAAAAAAGGGAGGAAGAAAATGAATGAATGAAGGAATGAAGGAAGGAGTGAAATGAGGGAGGAATGGAAGATTAACGTTAGAGGAAATGAACAGTGAAGGGAAGAATAGAGGGAAAAAGGAAAGACATAAGGAAGGAAGAAAAGATAGAAGGATGAAAACAAAGGAAGGAAGAAAGGAAAATAACATTCATTCTTACTCTCCTGCTCCACTTTCCTTCCGTTCATTCAATTCAATTTTTCTTTTTTCACTAATTTTCCTTAATCAATTTTCCTCCTCCTCCTCCTTCTCCTGGCCTTTTAATAGGGCCAGACAGTGGTCATGAGGAAGGATAAGAGAGGAAGTAATAAAGAAGAGAATATACAGATAAATTTTAGAGCAGTAAGAAATCTTGATTCTGGAAAATTGAACCAAAATGTGAAAAATGAAGGAGAAGGAGGAGCAGGAGGAGGAGGAGCAGGAGGAGGAGGAGGAGGAGGAAGAAAAAGATTTATGTGAGAATAATCGCAAAGATCGGATGGGAGACATAAATTAGAATGACAAAGAAAAGGACTAAACGACGATGAAGAAAAAGAGACGACGAGCGGATAACAGGAAAAATAAAAAAAATATTTATTATAAATGAGGTTGTCACACACACACACACACACACACACACACACACACACACACACACACACACACACACACACACACACACACACACACACACACACACACACACACACACACACACACACACACACACACACACACACACAAATCAAAAAGGTAAATTCTTGTCTTCATAATTTCCTTTCTGCCTCTCTCTCTCTCTCTCTCTCTCTCTCTCTCTCTCTCTCTCTCTCTCTCTCTCTCTCTCTCTCTCTCTCTCTCTCTCTCTCTCTCTCTCTCTCTCTCTCTCTCTCTCTCTCTCTCTCTCTCTCTCTCTCTCTCTCTCAGGTTCTGTTGCTATGAAGTTCTGTGTATCAGTATTTTCTGAATTTCTGTTCCTTTCAGACACAAAATCTTCTTAATTGTCTTTGTCACACACCTGCCATGAACATGTGCACCTTCATGCCTAAATCACCCCCCCACACACCTGCCCCCACAGACCTGTCACACACCTGCCCCCACAGACCTGTCACACACACCTGCCTGTCTTGCTTCCTCTGAATGCTAAGGAGGTTCGTATTCATAATCATTAGTGTGGTCCAGTATTTGTTGTCTCTCGTTAATTATTTTCTTTAGGCATTTAGAAACAATTCAAAGGACTCGTGTTGTAAATATTCAATCTCCGTAATTGCCTTTTATATTACGGCTTCAAAAAGAGATATGGGAAACTTTTTTTTCAAGGGGTGGATGGTTATTCTCTGTTTTCAGAATTTTTTATCTCGTTCTTTCTCAGACTTTTTGTGATTTCTGTATTTTTCTTTTTCTTTTTTAAATCAACTTTTTCCTCTGCTTTCTTTTTTGAATATACCTTTTTCTCTGCTTTCTTTTTAATATCAACATTCTTCTCTGCTTTCTTTTTTTAAATCAACCTTTTTCTTTCTTTTCTAAAACAATCTTTTCTCTGCTTTCTTTTTTAAATCAACCTTTTTCTCTGCTTTCTTTTTTTAAATCAACCTTTTTTGTGCCTCTTTTTTTAAATCAACCTTTTTCTCTGCTTTCTTTTTCATATCAACCTTTTTCTGTTTTCTTTTTTTTTTACCAATTTTTTTTGTCAACTTTGTATTTCTCATTTTTTTCTGTTTTTCTTCGCTCTTCTTTTGTTTCTCTTTTCTTTCATTTTTTTGGACTGCATATCCACCCTCCTCCTCCACGCTGACACAACGCCGACGTAGTCACGTATAAGGTATAAATTCCACAACTTTGTCCAAACATGAAGTACACCCACAAGTTCAATAATTTCTTTTTTTTCTGTGGTACAAAGGAGTCGGCATTCAATTTTTATATTTTACTTTTTCTAACTTTTTTTTCCTCCATATATTTCCAATTCAGTCCTGCGTTCATTCTTTCCTCCTTTCCTTTCGTTTTCATTACCTTTCTCTTCCCTTTCCTTCTTTCACCTTTCCCGCTTTTTCTTCATAATTTTCTGCTTTAAACTTTTTATTTTCCTAATTTCCTTTGTTTCACCTCGAGGTAAAGCTAAGTAAGAGGTAAGGTGAAGTAATTCGGTGGCTGAGTGGTTAGCGTGCGGGCCCCACATTCACCGCGTTCTGGACGACGCGGGTTCGAATCTGCCGCTACCACCTAAGATTTTTCAGTCAGCGCCGAGTGGCCTAAGACTACCCACATGTTGTCCTGAAGACCACCCATCAGCCCGGATTCCAGAAGAACCGTCCAAGTCATTCAAGAATGAGCTCCGGGGGGCAGCATGAGCCAAGAAAAGATGGCACCACTATAAACACTTGCCTGCACCAAGACGGGCTCGGGCCGACCACCAGGCCCCTCAAGAAAGCCTACCGGTGCTACAGGCTTCAGCGTAAAAAAAAATGTAAGATGAGGTAAAGTAAGGTCAGGCAAGGTAAAGTAAGAAGAGGTAAGTTAAGTTTGGTTAGGTCAGATTAGGTAATGTATGGCAGGGAAAGGAAAGGACAGATAAGGAAAGGAAAAAAAAAGGAGAGGAAAAGAGAAGAAAGCTAAAGTAAGGTAAGGAAAAGCAACGTAAGGAGAGGCCAAGAAGTATGAAAGTGAATTGTAAGACAAGCAAAGACAAAACAAGATCAAGACCAAGCCATGCTCACAAAAACGCCAAACGCCCGTGGGAAGTGACGTCTTGCTTGGCGCTGCCTGGCCCAGGAACTCACCTGTCCTGTGTGGCGGAGCGCCGGGGGGAAGAAGAGAGATAATCAGGTATAAAGGACGTGTACGTGACCTTGCATTGGAGATACTTTATTACATATAGATAAACAGATAGATAAATATATAGATAGAAGGAGATGGATAGATTGATAGTTATGTTGTCTATTATTAGGTTATTGGGGACAAAGTGGAAAAGAACAAAGAAAGAGGGAATAGTAATGATTTGGAAAGAGGAAATGATATAAATAGATAGACAGATGAGCAAAAAGACAGACTAATACACAGATAGATAGACAGACAGATCGACAAATACAGTTTTTTAGTCTGCTTAGGTTATGAAGGCGAGGAAAAGTGGGAAAGGACAACGAAAAGGGATAAACGAAGGCTTTGGGGAGAGGAAATGATAGATTGATATATTGGTGAATAGTTTTATTGTGTCACATGACCTCCAAGGCCTGGACCAGTTCACTGAGCACAGCGTGTGGCTCACCGCCGTCAACAGTAATGGCGGGGGAGACGCCACCCCGGAGGTCACTGCCAGAACCTTCTCAGACGTGCCCTCAAAGGAGCCTCAGAATGTGAGCGTTGAGGCTGCCAGCTCAAGGGTGAGTTGTGGAAGGCTTCCAAGGCAAAGATACATTGTGAAACTCGTTTTTAAATAGCTTTCTGCTCTGTTCGTTTCCTTCACATCATCTCTACAAGTTGCACATTCATTGTTTCAGTATTTTAAACCCTTGCACATTCATTATACTTGACCCATCCGCTGCGATTGGCTGGTTGGCCTTCACTGGTAGCCTGAAAACATTTACTCCCATGTCTTTCCCTGGCTCTGTGGTGGATAGTGGAGTGTTTCCATGTGGCATTGGTGTGCAGGATATCCCCTCCCAAGCTGCAGGACTTTACATTTTTCTCCACTGAATTGTAGCAGCCGGTTTGTGTTCCATTCCTGTAGCTTGGTGAGGTCTTCTGGTAGGAAATCCACAGTCAGGGGGTTAAGTTGAAGCATTCATGGCCTCACACAATGTTCAAACTTTTTAAGATTGTATTTTGATGATTTATCGTATAACTTTTTCCCTCACGGCCTTTCCCTTCAGAGCCTCATCATCTGCTGGGAGCCTCCGCTGGCCGAGCACCAGAATGGGATCATCACCAGCTGCAAGATCCACTACAAAGAGCGCGGCGAGTCAGGTTCCTCCAAGACCAAAGCCACAGACAGAAACAGACGACTCTTTGCCCTCAAGAAAAGCACCACATACTCCATAAAGGTTTAACCCGTCTGCTGCGATTGGCACAGATTTCACATTCACTGGTAGCCTGATAACATACAGTCCCTGGTCTTTCTCTGCCTCTGTGGTGGATAATGGAGTGTTTCCCATGTGGTATTGGTGTGCTGGATATCCCTTCACTGGTAGCCTGATAACATACAGTCACTGGTCTTTCTCTGCCTCTGTGGTTGATTATTGTGTGTTTCCCATGTGGTATTGGTGTGCTGGATATCTCTTCACTGGTAGCCTGATAACATACAGTCCCTGGTCTTTCTCTGCCTCTATGGTGGATAGTGGAGTGTTTCCCATGTGGTATTGGTGTGCTGGATATCCCCTCCCATGGTGCAGGACTTACCTTTTCTTCATTGAATTGTAGCCACAGACACTTTTTGTTCTCGCTGTTCATTTCCCATTTCCTTCTGGTTCTCCTCCTCCTCCTCCTGTAACCCTCTCTTTCCTGTCCCTACTGATCATGTTCTCTTTTTTCCTCTTGCTGTTCCTGTGTCCCCGCCCTGCCAAATATTCTCCCACGTCCTGCTTCTTGGCATTTCCTTGAGCAGGTTAGTGCAGAAGAGCATACAACTTAGGGTCGGAGAGGCTTTGACGGAGCTCAACCAACGTAATGTACAGACTGAAGCGCCACAGCGCCATAAAGAGCCCACGAGACCACAATTACACACTGTACATATATAACATAAACTTGGGCGAGGCTGTGGATTTTGATGCAGCGGATGTACATTTTGATCCAATGACCCTGATAACCTAAAACCGGTGAATGTATAGGAGGCGAAGCTACACACGCACACGCACACACACACACACACACACACACACACACACGCAATAATACAATACCCGTCAACATTACAAAGAGAAAGTATTCTTCCCATGATAAATACTGATTAAAAAGTCTTGTGTGTGTGTGTGTGTGTGTGTGTGTGTGTGTGTGTGTGTGTGTGTGTGTGTGTGTGTGTGTGTGTGTGTGTGTGTGTGTGTGTAATTCACCTCGGCCTGATCACGAGTTGGACTCGGTCCCGCCAGCAGGTACCCTCCCGACGTGAACATGTGCTCATCATCATCGATCTCTGGGTACTGCCAGGACCTCACACCACCCCCATCCTGCTCAAGGGAGGACAGTAACCACTCCTTGTCAACAGAAAGAATCCGGCCTGATGGGGGCTCAAACCGCTGCCTGTTTGGCTGTAAAGCCTTGCAGCGCAGCGCTCTGCTGATTGAGCTGTGTGTGTGTGTGCATGTGTGTGTGTGTGTGTGTGTGTGTGTGTGTGTGTGTGTGTGTGTGTGTGTGTAGCCTCGCCTCCTATACATTCACTCTGGTTTAGATTAGCAGCTGCTGCAGTCTGACTCGACTCGCTCTCCTGATCATTACTGCCGCAGGAAATGACATAACTGTCTTCTCCCACACTCTACCCTCTCTTCCTCGCTTTATTCTTCATTATTACCATTACCAGAAGCTTTATTACTCTGTTCCCCGCATAAGGAGGACGAGGGGACGGACACATGCGTTTGGCTTCCTGATGCAATACATATTATCAAGGGAAGCATGATAGCAAGAGAATATTGAGCTACACACAACTTTTACTACCATTATTATTGGCAAGATTGTCACGTGTAAGGAGGACGGGAGGCAGGGACATGGGTTTGGCTTCCTGACACAACACGCATCATCAGAGGAAGCAGGCAGCAAGCGAATAATGAGCAGCACACAACTATACGCATACAATTCCAGCACTGCCGCCAGGTAAGATCACGAGACTAACAATGAGGCCCAACAACATCGTTACGTCCGCATTGCATCGCTCCACATCTTATCCGCCCCAGTTACCAGCGCATAGAAGCTCCTGCCCTTCCCCATTACGCGTATATCATTAGCCAAGCGAAAAAGCCACTCCTCCATCCCTTCAACTCCGGCTACATGTGATTGGGGGATTTTTGGGAAAAGATGGTGCTGGTTAATGGTATTTCCTTGGCTGGGAATATCCGCCAAGGTAACCTGAAGAGTTTTAGTGAAGGTACCATAAGGTTGAAGGCGGATTTTCTAATGGTAACAACAATAAGACTGGCACTCGTTTACTCCTTTTCCTTCTGCCTCACCAACTACTTCTGTGAGAGTCTATCAATTGCCATATGTGTTTCTACCTCAATCTACATTCTATCTCACGTTAGTTCACCGCAGTATCACCAACGCCATCACCACATATATCAACAAACGCCACAACATACCAACATACCACACCAACACATTTACTAAACACAAACCAAAAACTTCAAACCATCAACACATGTAAGGACAGACTTACTCCCTCATAAATGGACACTCGGCCTCGATTCATTATACAACTACGCTAATTATTCTAAGAAGCCTAAATTATTGGTAACATTAAACCAGTGTGTGTGTGTGTGTGTGTGTATATATATATATATATATATATATATATATATATATATATATATATATATATATATATATATATATATATATATATATATATATATATATATATATATATATATATATATATATATATATATATATATATATATATATATATATATATATATATATATATATATATATATATATATATATATATATATATATATATATATATATATATATATATATATATATATATATATATATATATATTTTTGGCTAATAGTTATATACATATTGGTAAATTACAAATGTAGTTTTTGTTTTAAGCCAGGTCCATTAAGCCGAGGCTTTCTAAGGACCTGAAGACTCGTAAAGAAAGTACATAACAAGAGACAGGTTTAGGCCACATAAGACATAATAACTTACATATATTTTAACAATGTATAAATGTATAGGTCAGTCGAAGCGAAAAATGTATACAATACGAACATGTAAAAAAAAATTAGATGGCATCACTCTAGCAGTAAACAAGTGTACATGTAAAATAAAAACTTGAAAATAGCTTGATTATTATTAAAATAATTAAATTTATAAAAATCAGTCGGAGTTTGCAAAATTAATGTGAAAAAAAACACAAAGAACCATTCAAAAACACTATAAAATAAATAAAGAAATCAATGTGATCATAAGTTCTCAAAGGTACTAAGAAGCCTTTTTATTAATTTTGATTTGAAGAATCTTATATTCTCATCAGTTTTTAAGTGTTGAGGTAAGTCATTTCAGATTTTAGCTCCTCTTGTTAGGATACTCTGTTTTTGTTTTTTACAACAAAGGAGGCAGCTCAAGGGCACACAAAAAAAGGAAACAATAATAAAAAAAAGCCCGCTACTCGCTGCTCCTAAAAAGAAACAAAAGAGGTGGCCGAAAGGAAGATCATATACGGGAGGAGAGGTGTCCTGATACCCTCCTCTTGAAAGAGTTCAAGTCGTAGGCAGGAGGAAATACAGATGAAGGAAGATTGTTCCAGGTTTACCAGCGTGAGGATGAAAGAGTGAAGATGCTGGTTAACTCTTACATAAGGGTTTGGACAGTATAGGGATGAGCATGAGTAGAAAGTCGAGTGCAGCGGGGCCGCGGGAGGGAAGGCATGCAGTTAGCAAGTTCAGAGAACAGTCAGCGTGGAAATATCGATAGAAGATAGAAAGAGAGGCACCATTGCGGCGGAATTTAAGAGGTAGAAGCCTATCAGTATGAGGAGGAGAGCTGATGAGACGAAGAGCCTTAGCCTCCACTCTGTCCAGAAGAGCTGTGTGAGTGGAGCCCCCACACATGAGATGCATACTCCATACGATGTGATGTCCTGCACAATGGTGTTAATAGGTCATGAGGTCTCCGGGTAACATTGCCAGGCATTGCTGTAAAGCCAGAGTCTATGGAGAGAGAGAGAGAGAGAGAGAGAGAGAGAGAGAGAGAGAGAGAGAGAGAGAGAGAGAGAGAGAGAGAGAGAGAGAGAGAGAGAGAGAGAGAGAGAGAGAGAGAGAGAGAGAGAGAGAGAGAGAGAGAGAGAGAGCGAGAGAGAGAGAGAGAGAGAGAGATTGTCGCTATATAGTACGGTTCTTATGGGCCAAACAAAGTCTTTCGCTCCACCAGACGTGATGCAAGTGTGGACATGGCCTTATCTTACGTAATTTAGGGCACTGATGTCAGAAATCACCCGTCCAAGCATCCTTCTCCTGTCAGAGAGGCGCTATACGACAACATAAGCGTGGATAGCCTTGGCTTGAGTTTTAAATTTTCCGCAAAAAAAAAAAAATATTAAGCATTTAATGACCAAATATACTCAGGACTTAATAATTCACAAAGAGTTTTTCAAGTCACTTAGTTATTTTACATGCAATCTATTGCTTAACATTCATGATTTCATTAATATATTTTTTCTCTACTTCTACAAATTAGTTTACAGACAACACGATTTGAAGAAGTAAATAACGAAAAACGTATTTTAAGGATAGACTCGTATTAAAAACTCGTGTTTAAGCGCTGCGAGTTTTTACATTTTACATATCTACCTCAATGACGACGCAAAGGCTGTCAGTGAGTTATAGCAATGTTGCCAATATATGTGTGGATATCTTAGAATTGTTTTATTCATTTCATTCTTATTTTTTAACGGCTGTTTAAGATAACATGATGTAGCTATCTGGAAACTTAGACTAGAGCAAGACCTTTAATTTAACATTAATCAATATATATATATATATATATATATATATATATATATATATATATATATATATATATATATATATATATATATATATATATATATAGATATATATATATATATATATATATATACAACATAGGAAACAGTTCAAGGGCACCCAAAAAAAGGAAACAATAATAAAAAATGCCCTCTACTTACCTCTCCTAAATATAATTCAGAGGTGGCCGAAAGAGAGGTCAATATCGGAAGGAGAGGTGTCCAGACACCCTTCTCTTGAAAGAGTTCAAGTCGTAGGCAGGATGAAATACAGATGCAGGAAGATTGTTCCAGAGTTTACCAGAGTGAGGGATGAAAGAGTGAAGATGCTGGTTATCTCTTGCATAAGGGGTTTGGACAGTATAGGGATGAGCATGAGTAGAAAGTCGCTTGCAGCGGGGCCGCGGGAGGAGGGGAGGCATGCAGTTAGCAAGTTCAGAAGAGCAGTCAGCGTGGAAATATCGATAGAAGAGAGAAAGAGAGGCAGCATGGCGGCGGTAATTAAGAGGTAGAAGACTCTCTGTATGAGGAGGAGAGCTGATGAGACGAAGAGCCATATATTTAGTAGGAGTAGGTAGGAAGACACCTACCGAACGGGCGTGAGCTACTTCCGGTGAGGATATATGAGAAGCGAGGAGGGTGCTGAAGCCCTACAAAGACCCTTCCCATGGCCTCACTAACCGTTTCCCTTTTGTCTCATCAACACCAGAGAGCAGTTCAGCATGCTCTCTAAAGACAGTTCCTCTCTCTTTCTACACCACACTACATTCACAAAACACAAACACCTTTTCCCAAAATTCAAAATTCAAAATGGCTAACGAAAACTCTACCTCGGAGTCCCCACCTGGGGGGGGGGACCATAAATTCCCCCAGGGAGGACTCTCCTTCTGGCTGCCGACTTGAGAGGTGTCCTGATAACTCCTCGAACCTCCTCCTTATCAATTTCTGCAACATTCTCGGTCTCCGTTCTAATTTTCATTCTGTGGAACACCATCTCTCCTCCTCTAAACCTCACCTACTCTTCCTCACCGAGACACAGGTTTCTGAGGCTACTGACAGCAACCTCTACTCTGTTCCCTCCTACTATCTCTATCCTAAATTTCAATCCAAAGCTGGATGTTGCGCCTACGTGCGCAACGACATCACTTGCTCTCGTGCCCACGACCTTGACTCTTCTGAATTTTCCACCATCTGGCTAAGACTTCATTGTCATTCTATTACTAAATACATCTGTGCTGTTTATCTTTCACCTAACTCTACTAACTATGTAAAACTCTTTGACTATTTGAACTCTAAAGTGGAGCACATCTTGACCCACTCCTTCGCTGAAATCTCCATCTTGGGAGATTTCAATGTTCACCACCAGCTTTGACTTTCATCCTCTTGCACTGACCAGCCTGGTGAACAAGCCTACAACTTTGCTCTCCTCAACGACCTGGAGCAGTTGGTCCAGCACCCTACTCGTATTCCCGATTGTCTTGGAGACAGGCCCAACATTCTAGACCTCTTCTTTACCTCTAATCCTTCTGCTTACTCTGTCAACCTGTTCTCTCCGTTGGGCTCCTCCGATCACAACCTTATTTCTGTATCCTGTCCTATCACTCCTGTACACCCTCTGGACCCTCCAAAGAGGCAATGCTTCTGGCATTTTGCTTCAACTCGGTGGGACGACCTGAGGATGTACTTTTCCGATGTCCGATTTGCTTTCAGGATAGAGACCCCTCTGTGTGTGCTCAGCGCATCACAGAGGTGATTGTCTCTGGAATGGAAGCATACATTCCACGTACTTTCTCTACTCCCCATGCTAAAAAACCTTGGTTTAATCACGCTTGTTCTCGTGCTGTCAAAGATAGAGAGGCAGCTCACAAAATGTACCAAGGCCCTCGAACTCCCTCTAACCATGATCATTACATTTCCGCCCGGAATCGTGCCAAATATATTCTCCGACTTATCAAAAAAACTCCTTTATCCATAGAAAATGTCAACACCTTGTTTTCTCTATTTCTTCCAGAGAGTTCTGGCACTTAGCCAAAAATATCTCCTCCAATTTCACTTCTTCCTCTTTCCCGCCTCATCTTAACCCAGACAGCAGCACTGCCGTCTCATCTATCTCTAAGGCTGAACTCTTCGCTCAAACTTTCTGTAACAACTCCACTCTGAACGATTCTGGGCATGTTTCTCCTACTCACCCCCCCTCTGACTCCTTTATGCCTGTTATTTAGATTATTAGGAATGATGTTTTTTATGCCCTTTCTGGTCTCAACTCTCAGAAGGCTTATTGACATGTTGGATTGCCTCCTATTGTCCAGAAAAACTATGCTTCCTTGCTGACAGCCTGCCTGGTCAAACTCTTTAGTCTCTGCATATCAACATGGACTAGCAGGCAGCAGAAAGCCTGTTGGCTCATTACTAGGCTGCCTGCGTTCAGTGATTTAATCAATCCGTTTGCCACAGGAGTGGCTTGCAGGGAAGGATTAAAGCGCTGTGTACCTACTCTTGGGAACGTTCAGTTCACTCCTGGTGCAACAAAGTGGCGATCAATGCGTTTCTTGAAGGAGTTGATGGTCTCTGCGCTAACCACTTCTGCAGGAAGGCTGTTCCAGTGGCGAACAACTCTATTCGAGAAATAACTCCTGCCGATGTCAGTATTGCATCGCTTTGCAGAATTGTTTTCCGTTGTTTCTTGTTCTCAGGTTAGTTTGTAGCGTGAAGAGTTTGGAGTGATCAACGTTGCTGGGCTTGTTCAGGTACTTAAAGACTTGTATCATGTCTCCCGCAGTCGTCTCTTTTCCAACGTGAAGAGGTTGAGTCGCTCGAGTCGTTCTTCATAGGGTTTCGTCCTCAGTGATGGTATCATCTTCGTGGCGCGGCGCTGTACTCTCTCAAGTAATTCAATGTCTTTCCTGTAATTAGGAGACCAGAATTGCACGGCGTATTCCAGGTGGGGCCTTACCAGTGAATTGTACAAGGATAACATAACTCCGGCGTCTTGTATTCGAAGTTCCTCGATATGAACCCAAGCATTGTATTGGCTTTCTTACAGGCGGACTTGCAGTGTTTTGTTTGTTTCAAGTCACTGCTGATGGTGACCCTGAGGTCTCTTTCTCTTGCACAACATGTAGTGGTTCGCCACCCATGTGGTATATGTGGTTGCTGTTTCTGGATCCGATATGCATTACTTTACATTTGGTAGTGTTGAAGGACATCTGCCATTTTTCTGACCACCAGTGATCTGGTCCAGGTCTCTCTGGATAATTTCGCAGTCTGCCGTCGTGAGGCCTTCCACCCACCTTTGTGTCGTCGGCAAATTTTGAAAGATTGGATTTTAATCCTAGTTCTAGGTCGTTGATATATATGATGAAAAGTATGGGTCCCAGCACTGACCCTGGCAGCACTCCACTTGTGACCGGGAGCCACTCGAGGCCTGTCCGTTGAGTACAACTCGTTGTTTTCTTTCAGTGAGCCAGTCTTTGATCCACGCTGTCAGATCGTCGCCTAATCCCGCCGACTTAAGTTTCTTGAGGAGTCTTTCATGTGGCACTTTGTCAAAGGCTTTCTGAAAGTCTAGATATATAACATCACTGGGGATATGATTATCCCAGTTTTCATAGATACCTGGAAGAAGTCAATAAATTGGTTAAGCATGAGCGCTTGTTCCTGAAACCGTGCTGAGCATCGGAAATGATGTTGTTGTCTTCAAGGAACCTAACGAGTTTGTCTCTGATGATCTTCTCGAGGATTTTTCCCGCCACTGAGGTCAAGCTGATTGGTCTGTAGTTTAGGGCCACTTTTGTCTCCTTTTTGTAGATCAGTGTTACGTTCGCTTGTTTCCAGTCTTTCAGGACTTTGTTTTGTTGTAGTGACAGATTGTAGATGGCGGTTAGTGGCGAGGATTGCTGCTTGAGTTCCTTGAGCAGCCTGGGTGACAAGTCGTCGGGTCCGGTAGACTTGTTTGTCTCGAGTTTGTCTAGGTACTTTTCACATCCGTTCGTCGATTGTACCAATTTCTAGGGAGTGATTCCCATCGGTGGGAAGGGCTCTCGGGTACGGACTGGGTATTCTCGACCGTGAACACAGACGCGAAGTTCCTGTTTAGGATTTCGACCATTTGTCTACTGTCCTGTGTTAGTACGTCACTTTCATCTTTTAGGGGACCGATATTGCTTTTTGTCTTCTTTTTGGTTCTTATATACGTGAAGAACTTTTTCGGGTTGGACTTGGCTTCGCGTGCAATTTGCTTTTCATAGTCACGTTTACTCTGGCGAATGAGTGTTCTGCAAGCTCTGAGGCTTTGATGGTACTGTTCGCGTGCCTCGTCAGTGCCGTTTTCCTTTAGCAAGTTGTATTTTCTCTTCTTCAAATTAATCGCCCTTGGGTAGTCATCCATGGTGTGCTTGTGGCATTATTTGTTCTCCTTGTCTTCATGGGAACAGTCGTTCTCTCTACCTCCAGGAGTTTGTTCTTAAAGCCGTTCCACGCCGTCCACCAGGTGAGGTTCATGGGTTCCCAAGTTGTCTGGGTTAGCAGCTCACGAGCGAAGTTAAAATTGGCTTTTTTGTAGTCTGGAATCTTGGACATGTTTTCGGTGAGTTAAGTACGGCTTCGTACAGCTTCTGCCTAAGAAGGGTGAACGTTCCAATCGTTCAAACTACCGCCTTATAGCTTTACTTTCCTGTCTATCTAAAGCTTTTGAATCAATCCTTAACCGGAAGATTCAAAAGCACCTTTCCACTTCTAACCTTCTATCTCATCGCCAGTATGGGTTCCGCAAGAGGCGTTCTACTGGCGATCTTCTTGCTCTCTTAACTAATTCTTGGTCATCCTCTTTTAGCCGTTTCGGTGAAACTTTCTCAGTTGCACTAGACATATCGAAAGCCTTCGATAGAGTCTGGCATAAGTCTTTGCTTTCTAAACTGCCCTCTTTCGGATTCTATCTTTCTCTCTGTTCCTTTATCTCCAGTTTCCTTTCCGACCGTTCTATCTCTGCTGTTGTAGACGGTCACTGTTCTTCCCCTAAACCTATTAACAGTGGTGTTCCGCAGGGCTCAATCCTATCACCCTCTCTTCCTGTTATTCATCAGTGATCTTCTTTCCATAACAACCTGTCCTATCTACTCATATGCTGATGACTCCACTCTGCATTATTCAACTTCTTTGAACAGAAGACCCTCTCAACAGGAATTACATGACTCCAGGCTAGAGGCTGCAGAACGCTTAACTTTATATATATATATATATATATATATATATATATATATATATATATATATATATATATATATATATATATATATATATATATATATATATATATATATATATATATAAAAATTTCAGATTTACGATGGCAGTGATGTCACTAATATAGGCTGTCTGGTGTAACATCAGATAGTATCCTCCGCTGTAATCAGGATCGATGCCAGACATTGTAGACATCGGGGACTTAAACCCTGTCTGGCAATGGGGAGGGGTCCGGGCGTATGCTCCCCTGGGAAAAAATAAAACATCCCATAGATTCTTCTTCTTCTTCTTCTGGAGACATAAGGGACTTTGGTATAATGACAAAATTAATTTATGATACGTCCTACACTAGAATCAAGTTACTGTATAATGAATTAAGTAAAAAAAAATATCTTAACACCTTAAAACCTTAAAGAAAGATCTGGGTCTTTTGGTGAAAGATTTGGGGCTGAAGCCCTAAAAGCCACCCTCCCCCGCCGCCTATGGTTGTAGTAAATGAGTGGGCCCAAAGAGTTTTATAACTATAAATGTTGTAGTAGTAGATGTCCTACCTTATCCTCATGTTTACTGAATTATGAAACACATATGAAGAGCAAGGAAACCATATAAGTCTATCGTTAAACCAGTTTTCCAATCTAACTTTTATAAACGAATTGTTAAATTGATCGATTCTTGATCGTCATGAAAATTAACCTATTACCAAGTCTTCACAATAAAAAAAAACTATAACATTACATTGCGTGTGGTAACAAAAATTTAATGTAAGAACTAAATAAACGTTAAAAGTTGACATTTTACTGTAGTCTCTAATCAAGCATTACTTCATCCGTTTTCTGTCATCGCTACCCCATTATACGTCACAGATATAACTCCATCCCTCCTCCTCATACTCCCTCCCCGATGCTCGTGTCCTGACATTCCTTATAATGACATTGACCAGCTTCATGTCACACTGGGCGGTTTTCAGCGCGCTAACTTCAAGGTTGTCTGTGTCCTTGAGGCAGAGGGATTACTTAAGAGTCCACATGTCTGAGAAATTGGGTTCACCCATTTCATGCTTGGAGGAAAACAAGAGAAAGTTTGAGAAGTTTTATGAGAATAGGGAGTGTTAGTGAGCTCTGCTCTTGGTCCAAGGGCACAATGCATTCAAGCTAGAAATCGAGCAAACAGGGTACTGGGTTTTATTTCAAGGAGCGTAATCAATAGAAGCGCTGAAGTCTTCCTCAAACTATATGTAGCATTAGTTAGACCTCATCTTTATTATGCTGTTCAGTTATGGTCACCTTACTATAGAATGGGTATCAAAATGTTAGAATCGATGCAGAGAAGGATGACTATGATGATTCAAGGGCTACGAAACTTGCCATACAAGGAAAGACTGAAACAGTTAAACATGCATTCTCTAGAAGGCGAAGGGTGCGTGATCGAGTTTTATAAATGGATGAAGGGCTTTAATAAGGGGGATATTAATAAGGTTATGTTGGTAAGAGAACCGGGTAGGACACGTAGTAATGGGTTTTAACTGGATAGATTCAGATTCAACAAGGACATAGACAAAAATTGGTTTACTAACATTGGTAGATGAGAGGAGCCGGCTAAGCAGTCATGTGGTGAGTGGCAATACAACTGTCGCATTAAAAAATAGATTAGATAAATTCTTGGACAGTGATATCAGGTGGGGTTAGATTCACTGGAGCTTAGGTTCAAAGGAGCTGCCTTGTACAGGCCTATCGGCCTCTTGCAGACTCCGACGTTCTTATGTTTCTAATTGCCGAATGATCAAGGTCATTTGATAAATTGCTGCAAGTTCTAAGGCCTCACATCTCCAAACAAAACACACAGTATTGGAGGGCAATATCTGCCGGGGAAAGATTGACAATTACACTAAATGAACTATCAAATCAACATCAAGCATGGTGGTCGACCGCGCGGCAGAACCACCTTGTGTGACCACGTGCATTGAATTGTGTGTTGTGTCCTCAATCGCGGCGGGCAACGGCAGCGCGGCAGGGCGATTCTGCCGCAGCGTGCTGCGGTGTTGGGCGGCTGCCGCGTAATACCGCGCGGCAAAACCGCCCAGTGTGACACCGGCCTTAGTAAGGGATCTATTTTCGCATTATCAACATCATCATCGTCATCATCAAACACGAAGGGTCTAATTAACTCCTTCCTTGTTGTGGACGTCTCGGAGCCTCAGATCTCTCCCTAACTCGCCGGAATGTTGTTATCCCCTCAAATTATACTGAATTTCCAATTCTACACACACACACACACACACACACACACACACACACACACACACACACACACAGGGTAGAGCGTCTGACTCACAACCAGAAGGTCCGTGGTTCAATTCCAAGGTCGGGTGAAGATAAGTTGGGTTTATCTTCCTTCACGTGTAGCCCCTGTTCACTTAGCAGTGAGTAGGTACGCGACGTCAGGCAAGGAGTTGTGACCTCGTTGTCGAGGTGTGCTGTGTGTGAGTGGTCTCAGTCCTACCCAAAGATCGGTACTACTAGCTCTGTGCTCTTCCGTAGGGGAACGGCTGTCTGTCTCGGGAGAGACCCGCAGCAGACCAAGAGGTGAATTACACACACACACACACACACACACACACACACACACACACACACACACACACACACACACACACACACACACACACACACACACAAAGGCAGGTTAATTCACAAGATGCAGAACAAGTATCCTGTGAGTGGGGACATCCATAGCTCGACTGGTTACCGACTTTGTACTTATGTTCGCGAAAGTTAAGTGAATATAATTAAATAAATGGTTTAATTAAAGTATACTAGTCAATACATAGGGTCCATTTACTTTCCTAGCTTCATCATAACCGTCCAAGACTTCGGGGGCCTGTACCTTTACCCCAAATGACAAGTTTCCATATATTTTCTGGTATTGCAACTTTCATACGATTTCACACTTTTCAGAGGTGCCAAAGGAAGGCTCGTCCAGCCACGCCCTGCAGCCAGCCATCCCTCATTCCCGCCTGCTCGTTCTCCTCAAGTAAAGATTATTTGCCCCGAGGAACAACCTCCTGGATCTTCTACTGAATACATATAGTCTAATAAGGGAGCGTTCAGGGGTAGCTTACTTTACCTTGCCCCTGGTCGGTAAAGAATTATAACCTTTTAGCATCGTGTTATCACTCTGTTTCAGTAAAATAATAGGAATAAAATGATGCAAATAAAGTAATAAGGAAGTAATGGGAGTAATATAATGGCAATAAAGTGTCAATAAAATACTAGCAGTATTATGATGAGAATAAAATAATGGCAAGATAAAGTGCCAGTAAAATATTGGCAATAAAAACAATGACAATAATATGAAGGGAACAAGACAATGCCCATAATATAAAGACAAATATTGTGTCAATGAAAATGGCAATAAAAATATTAGCAATAAAAACATTTCTGTTCACAGCTCTCAGAAGGCTGATGGACCTGATGGAGTGCCTCCTATTGTCCTTAAAAACTGTGCTTCCGTGCTGTCACCCTGCCTGGTCAAACTCTTTCGTCTCTGCCTGTCAACATCTACCTTTCCTTCCTGCTGGGAGTACGCCTTCATTCAGCCTGTGGCTAAGAAGGGTAACCGCTCTAATCCCTCAAACTACCGCCCTATAGCTTTACTTTCCTGTCTATCTAAAGTTTTTGAATCATTCCTTAACCGGAAGATTCAAAAGCCAGTTTCCACTTTTAACCTTCTATCTAATCGCCAGTTTGGGTTCCGCAAGGGGCGTTCTACTGGCGATCTTCTTGCTCTCTTAACTGATTCTTGGTCATCCTCTCTTAGCCGTTTCATAAGAACATTAGAACATAAGAACGCAGGAGTCTGCAAGAGGCCGGTAGGCCTGTAAGAGGCAGCTCCTTTGACCCTAAGCTCCCGTGTATCTAACCCCACCTAATATCGCTGTCCATGAATTTATCTAGTATATTAATGAATGAGACAATAGTATTGGAACTCACATGACTGCTAAGCCTATTCCACTCATCCACCACCCTATTAGTAAACCAATTTTTGCCTATGTCCCTGTTGAATCTGAATTTATCCAGTTTAAACCCGTTACTTCGTGTCCTACCCGGTTCTCTTACCAACAAAACCTTATGAATGTCTCCCTTATTAAAGCCCTTCATCCATTTATAAACCTCGATCATGTCTCCACGCACCCTTCGCCTTTCTAGAGAATGCAAGTTTAACTGTTTGAGTCTTTCCTCGTATGGCAAGTTTCTCAACCCCTGAATCATCTTAGTCATCCTCCTCTGCACCGATTCTAACATTTTGATATCCATTCTATAGTAGGGTGACCAGAACTGAACCGCATAGTCAAGATGAGGTCTAACTAATGCTAAATATAGTTTGAGGAAGACTGGGGCTTCTGTTGCTTACGCTCCTTGAA
The DNA here is from genome assembly GCF_024679095.1 of Eriocheir sinensis. Taxonomy (NCBI): domain Eukaryota; kingdom Metazoa; phylum Arthropoda; class Malacostraca; order Decapoda; family Varunidae; genus Eriocheir; species Eriocheir sinensis. The sequence goes on along the minus strand of NW_026112358.1, from coordinate 104,344 downwards.
ATAAATCCAGTACCCTATTAGCTCGATTTCTAGCTTGAATGCATTGTGCCCTTGGACGGAGATCAGAGCTCACTAAGACCCCTAAATCCCTCTCGCACCCAGACCTACTTATGAGAGTGTCATTTAAGCAATAGTTATGTGAGGGGTTGTTCCTACCTACACTCAGAATACTGCACTTCCCTACATTGAACTCCATCTGCCATTTATCCGCCCAGTCATATAATCTGTTGAGTTCACCTTGGAGAATACTAGCGTCCTGATCCGACTCAATTACTCTACCGATCTTGGTATCATCTGCAAATTTACTAACATCACTACTAATTCCTGTGTCTAAGTCATTGATATAAATAATAAATAAAAGTGGACCTAATACCGAACCTTGTGGGACCCCACTCGTAACACATCCCCAGTCAGATCTTTTACCATTGATTTGCACTCTTTGCTTCCTATTGCTAAGCCACGCCTTGACCCAGTTCAAAACTTTACCCTCTACTCCGTGAGCCTGTAATTTAAGCAACAGTCGTTGGTGAGGAACTTTGTCAAACGCTTTACTAAAATCAAGATAGATTACATCATAATTTTCATCTCTGTCAACCGCCTCAAATCATCTCTGTCAACCGCCTCAAATACTTTATTGTAGAAGGACAAGAGATTGGTGAGGCATGACCTACCTTTTGTGAACCCATGCTGCGAGTCGTGAATTAAGCCATGTTTCTCTAAATGCTCCCGAATGTTCCTGGCTATTATGGACTCCAGCATCTTCCCTATAACCGATGTTAAGCTAATTGGGCGATAGTTTGAAGCAACTGACCTGTCCCCCTTTTTAAAAATCGGCGTCACATTAGCTACTTTCCATAGGCTCGGCACATAGCCAGTATTTACCGACATCTTAAAGATGGCGGATAGTGGGTCACTGATTATATCACCTAGCTCCTTTAATACCCTCGGAAATATCCCGTCAGGACCTGGCGACTTGTTCTTCTTAAGCTTATCTATCTCATCCTGAACTACTTGCCTGGTAATGATTATATCCCTCAATTTATCGCCATCCCCGCCCTCGTACACCTGAACTCTTTCCGGTATAGTCGTTCGATCCTCCTGTGTGAATACTGAAAGGAAGTAGTCGTTCAACAATGTGCTCATATTTTCGTAATTTTCTACTAGCTCCCCTGTGTTTGATTTCAGCGGTCCAATTTTCTCCCGTGTTTTTGTTCTTTACATCTGAAAGAAGCCCTTAGGGTTACTTTTCGCCTCATTTGCTACTTTGATCTCATAGTTCTTTTTTGCTATCCTGGTGTTTTTCTTAACTAATCTAGATAGTTCGACGTACCGGCCCCTGAGAGAGAGAGAGAGAGAGAGAGAGAGAGAGAGAGAGAGAGAGAGAGAGAGAGAGAGAGAGAGAGAGAGAGAGAGAGAGAGAGAGAGAGAGAGAGAGAGAGAGAGAGAGAGAGAGAGAGAGAGAGAGAGAGAGAGAGAGAGAGAGAGAGAGAGAGAGAGAGAGAGAGAGAGTTTCGATGAAACTTTCTCAGTTGCACTAGACATATCGAAAGCCTTTGATAGAGTCTGGCACAAGTCTTTGCTTTCTAAACTGCCCTCTATCGGATTCTATCCCTCTCTCTGTTCCTTTATCTCCAGTTTCCTTTCCGGCCGTTCTATCTCAGCTGTGGTGGACGGTCACTGTTCTTCTCTTAAACCTATTAACAGTGGTGCTCCACAGAGCTCTGTCTTATCACCCACTCTCTTCCTGTTACTCATCAATGATCTTATTTCCATAGCAAATTGTCCTATCCATTCATACGCTGATGACTCCACTCTGCATTATTCAACTTCTTTCAACAGAAGACCCTCTCAACAGGAATTACATGACTCAAGGCTGGAGGCTGCACAACGCTTAACCTCAGACCTTAATATCATTTCCGAGTGGGGTAAAAGGAACCTTGTGTCCTTCAATGCCTCAAAAAAACAATTTCTCCCCCTATCAACTCGACACAATCTTCAAAACACCTATCTCCTATTCTTCGACAACACTCAGATGTCACCTTCTTCAACACTAAACATCCTCGGTCTATCCTTAACTCAAAATCTTAACTGGAAACTTCACATCTCGTCTCTCACTAAATCAGCTTCCTCGATGTTGGGCGTTCGGTATCGTCTCCGTATGGAGTATGCATCTCACGTGTGGGGTGGGCTCCACTCACACAGCTCTTCTGGACAGAGTGGAGTCTAAGGCTCTTCGTCTCATCAGCTCTCCTCCTCCTACTGATAGTCTTCAACCTCTTAAATTCCGTCGCCCCCTTCCCGCGGCCCCGCGGCACATGACTTTCTACTCAAGCTCACCCCTATACGTACTGTCCAAATCCCTTATGCACGAGTTAACCAGCATCTTCACTCTCTCATCCCTCACGCTTGTAAACTCTGGAACAATCTTCATTTACCTGTATCTCTATTTCAAGAGGAGGGTATCAGGACATAAATTGACCAATCTTTCGGCCATTCCTCTTGACTCTTGTAGGAGCAGTGATTGACGGGCTTTTTTTCATCCTTTTTTTCCCTTTTTTCCCCAGAACAGCTTCCTCTGCTGTTAAAAAAAAAAAAACTCTTCTTCCGAAATTTATCTTTCTTTCGGCCACTCCACTGAGCTTTTATAGGAGCAGCGAATAGCGGGCTTTTACATTATTGTAGCTGTAAAAAATATAAAAAGGATGACAAGCAGACGCTATTTAAACATTAATTTTGTTTCTATGTACTAAACTCTCCGCCTTTGTTTATCTATTCTCTTCCTAACACTATATATTACCAACAGTCGCTATTTACACGCTAATTTTGTCTCTGTACCTATGAACGTTGCATACAACAGGCACCTTGATATATCACTTACACTTCCCACACACAAACAGTTACAGTCAGTCAGTAACACACTGTCTTCCCAACCCACTTCTATACGTTACCTAGTAAAATAGCCACCTGAAATATCACTCACACTCTCAATGTAATGGCCCGAAATGTACTAAAATTGTAATGGTATTTTCCCCCATGTAAAAAATATATATATATATATATATATATATATATATATATATATCTATATATATATATATATATATATATATATATATCTATATATATATATATATATATATATATATATATATATATATATATATATATATATATATATATATATATATATATATATATATATATATATATATATATATATATTCTTTATCCTTCATCCTCACTGCCTCTTCGTTTCTCTGTTTCCCTCCTAGCTCACCGTTCTCCTTTCTGTCCTAGTTTCGTGTTTCCTCTGCTGGCGCGGCCAATGCCACTAACCAAGCCACAAAAAAATGTATTTCTGTTCCAATTACTCGGCGATGAATATTTAGAAGGTTTTGTTTATGCACGCCTACAGGCAGGTTGAGGGGGGAGGGGGAGAGAGAGGCTGATGGAGAGAGAGAGAGAGAGAGAGAGAGAGAGAGAGAGTGTTGGCCACACAGTGTTAGGCCTTGGCACAAGTATGAGAGAGTATTAACATGCACAAGGTGTCTTAACCATTCTCTTCCCCGCCGCCTGTGAGGAGAGAAACCAAGCATGAGTCTTGGCAGCCGGGCAGGGAATTGGTCAATGCTATTTGTCATGCCATACACTGCTTGTGGGAATATTTACAGGTTCATCACATGCAGCAAAACCATTCTTCCTTGTTGTTACTAAGGCAAACAGCTGATGTTTTGTTTTATTGTAATGCCTTGAAAACTAAGGACACCTTCCCTGTACAAGATACTACAGAGATACTTAGTAGCATAACCACTTTTTAATGTATATGAAACTAGTCCAGAATTCTCCATTTCCTGCCTCTTGAGCCACGAGGCTGGGGGAGTAAGGCTCAGCACTGCCCACAGCCTGGCTGACCAGCTCCAGGGCTCTCTCCAGGGCCGAGTCCTGGCCAGAGTGGGCACCATGGGCAGCCTCCCCTAACCTGAGTCTCCTCTACACCCACCACTGAATGGGTATCACGTATCAACGGGGGCTGTGCCCTTCCTCCCCAGGGGGGGCTCTAAACTCTATGCAGAGATCTGTCACTTATGAGCTTCATGCCTTCTCGGGGAAGGTAGTGACGGACAATCCTGAGTCTATTGTGTGATGAGATCATGGTGAATTACACACACACACACACACACACACACACACACACACATTTCTAACTAACAGGGAAATGAGGACAATAATCAAGGACAAGGTTTCCAACTGGTGCCCAGTGAGGAGTGGGGTCCCACAAGGTTCAGTGCTGGTGCCAATAATGTTTGCTGTTTATATAAATGATATGGTGGAGGGAGTGACCAGCCATGTGAGTTTGTTTGCAGATGATGCAAAGCTGTTGAGACGAGTCAATGATGTGAAGGACTGTGAGGCATTGCAGAGGGACCTGGACAAAATATGGGAGTGGAGTGGTACATGGCAGATAGAACAACCTTGGGATATGTAAAAAAAAAAATAGAGTTTGGTAGGAGTGGTAGAAGATGTGAACACAATTATAAGTTGGGAGGTGAGATAATATGCAGAGGAATGGAAGAAAAAGATTTGGGAGTGACTGTCTCAGAGAACATGTCACCGGACAAACACATCAACAGGATAACATAAGGACAGCATTTGTGTATTTTGGACGAGGAGATGATGAAGAAAATAATAGTTACAATGATAAGGCCAAGGTTGGAGTATGCAGCAGTGGTCTGGTCTCCTCATGAAAAGAAGAACATAAGAAAGCTGGAAAGAGTGCAGAGAGTGGCAACTAAGGTAGTACCGGAACTTAGGGATCGGACTTACGAGGAGAGACTCAATAGCATGGGGCTCACAACCCTGGAGAGAAGAAGAGAGAAGAGACCTGATAGCGGTGTACAGGGTGGCGAGTGGGGTGGAGAATCTGGACAGAGAGGACCTGTGTGTGTGGAGCGAGAGAGAAACGAGAGAACATGGAGAGTTGAGGGCGACCACGTGTAGGCGAGATGTGAAAAAGTTTAGCTTCCCAAACAGAAGCATTGAGCTGTGGAATGGACTGGAGGAGGAGGTGGTTTGTGCAAGAAGCATTCATGATTTTAAGAAAAAGTTGGATAAGAGGATATGGAGACGGGACAGCGCGAGGGTAGCTCTTTTCCTGTGTCACAACTAGGTAAATACACACACACACACACACACACACACACACACACACACACACACGGCCCGGTAGCTCAGGGGTAGAGCGTCTGGCTCACAACCAGAAGGACCGCGGCTCAATTCCCCGGCCGGGTTAAGATAAGTTGGGTTTATCTTCTTTCACGTGTAGCCCCTGTTCACCCAGCAGTGAGTAGGTACGCGACGTCAGGCAAGGAGTTGTGACCTCGTTGTCGCGGTGTGTTGTGTGTGAGTGGTCTCAGTCCTACCCAAAGATCAGTACCATGAGCTCTGTGTTCCTCCGTAGGGGAACGGCTGGCTGTCTCGAGAGAGACCCGCAGCAGACCAAGAGGTGAATTACACACACACACACACACACAGACAGACAGACACACCCACATCCACACCCACACCCACACCCACACACATGTAAGAAACAATAAAGACTGTAATTCTGCAAGAAGACCTAAACAAGATTTGGAAGTGGAGTATGGAATGGGAGATGAAATTCAATGTGAAAAAAATGTCATGTTATGGAAATGGGAAAAAGAGAAGGAAGACCAAAATGGACATATAAAATGGAAGATGGTGAAACATTAAAGAAAGTACACGAAGAGAGAAATCTGGGAGTAACAATGCAAGATAACAAACAGCCAGAGAGTCATGTTAATCGGATATTTGGTGATACGTATAACATGGTGAGAAATATAGGAACAGCATTCCACTACATGGATATGATGAGAAAGTTAATTACCACCATGACCAGACCAAAGTTGGAATTGCAGAGGCAGTGTGGTCTCCCCATAAGAAGAAACACATAAAGAAACTAGAAAGAATACAAAAATGGTTCCAGAGCTGGAGGGATTGACACATGAGGAAAGACTAAAGGAAATGGACCTACCAACACTAGAACAAAGAGAAAGGGGAGACCTAATACAAACCTACAAATTATTGAACAAAATGTAAGAAGTAGACAACGAGGAGTTACTACTAAAAGAGGAAATTACCGCCAGGAACACAAGAGGACAGCAAAAAATTGAGGAAAGGAAGATGCTTGAGAGACACAAAGAAATATAGCTTCCTGCAAAGAAATATAGAGCTTTGGAACAGACTAAGTGAGGATGTAGTATTGGCGAGGAGTGTGCTAAGGAAAAGTTGGATAAATGTAGATACGGAGACGGGACCACACCAGCGTAAAGCCCAGGCCTGTAAAACTACAACTAGGTAAATACACACACACACACACACACACACACACACACACACACACACACACACACACACACACACACACATGATATCCTTCTCTTTGATTTTCCTGTGTTAGCCTCCCCTAAGCTGTCCTTCTCTTCACTCTCTCTCCCTCGCCTTCCACCCTACACCAACCCTTGCAGCCCTTCATGCTCCCTCTTACTCTTTGTCTAGGAGTGGCCCATCATCTGTAGTCCTGGCCACCCTGCCCTTGGCCATGGCTGGCACCGTGGGCAGCAGCATCTTGGTGGTCAGCTCACGGCCACAGACCTTCCCACGACCTGACCTTTGGAAAAAAGAATGGAGGTGATTTCCAGCAAATACCACTGATAAATAAATGGCCAGGAAGGGGCAAGTTTAATACCTGTGGACACTACGCTGCTTTAATAGCAACATCTCACAAAAAAAAAATCTCTCTCTCTCTCTCTCTCTCTCTCTCTCTCTCACACACACACACACACACACACACACACACACACACACACACACACACACACACACACACACACATCCTGCCTCGCCGCACCAAGAAACAGCAGATTACCTCAGGCAGTTGTGTCAAGAACAGGAGTGAGTCCTTTGCTCTCCAGTACTGAACAAACATCACATCATGAAGCCAAACACCAGATTCTCATCAAGTGTGCGTCTAGTGGTGGGTGGCAAGTGACCACGACCCACCTCAGGTGAGGCTGCCCATCATGAGTGAGGCCCCGGCCAATGCTCTCCTCAACAATGAGCAAAGCTGAAATGTCAGGGGAAATTCTCAACAATACTGGCAGCATGGAGCATCACCAGGGCTCAAGGCAGCTCTCCCTTAGTTTCCGAGACATGAAAATAAAGAGAGCTGAGAAGAAGGCGGACTCAGTTCTGGATGACAAGTTTTCCCTACTCTTCCAGGCACAGTTCAGTGTTGGTGAGGTGGTGTTCCAAGTGTGTCACTGCCTGCAGTGTTCATGGCAGCCAGGAGCCTCATGCTTGGCCCACAGTCTGCTGGGATGATGCATTTGCCAAGCAAGGGCGCACACACTGCCTCAGAAGGTTCCATGGCCACAGGTTTTGGACGTGTTTGATGCCAAATTCCAATCTGCCACAGGAAGAGGCTTGACAGAAGACAACCTAAAGTTCTTAGCTGGAAAGGCATTCAGGAGTCCTCAAGTACAAGATTTCACTAACATGTCATGGTCATGGTTCTGCAAGGAGCCTCTGTCAGGACGGAACTTAACTTTTTGGGAGTGGTTCTTTGAAGGTCACCAAGGAGCACAGCCTTAGAGCTTTGGGCTTTGTGGGACACCCGCAGGCTGAGGAAATGATACAAAACTCCAAGCCTAGGGCTCCTGCGCTTCTCTGACTCAGAAGTTGGGGGAGGCAATATGGCATGGAAGACACCACTAAAGACTGTGTTCAGAGGCAGGTATTCCTGCTTCAGCCTTGTACCAGTAACTCCTTTGTCCGCTGGGTGAGGTGGTAAGGTACAGTCTGGGGCATGTGCTCTAGCAGACCTTCAATTCGTCCTGTACCTGAACCTAAAGAGCAGCAAGTACTACACCACAGCCAACAATGGGTGTGTCAAGCCTCGTCTAATTCTTAACATCCCAGCAGCAGGGCACGTCAGGGGAATCCTAGCCCAGTGCTCCACAAGCAATGTATCCAAGGCATGATGCCGTAGATCCACCTCCTGTGAGCACCAAGCCATCTCATTGTGCTCGGTATTATAAGACACTTTGGCTTCTCACATCAGCTATTTCTGAAGGTCAAAGAGGGGGTCAATCAGGTTCTAATGAGTGTTTTTTAAGGTTCATGCTACAGAAGAAGGATCAAACTACCACCGGGCTCATAAAACCACCCCTGGAAATGCTCACAACTCCTAGGAAAGCCTTGCCAAATATGTGAACTTGGTTAACAAAATGTTTTAATATAGGAGTGACAATGTGTCTCCACAACACCCCCACAACAACCCTGCTGATTATCCTGACACCCTGGAAAGCCTGCCAGACACAGACTTCTCAGCCTCCATGTGGTCCTCAGTGTTTGGCAGCGTGACAGACAGGGACTGACTGGAAAAGTGGACACTTGTCCGTGGTGGAAAATATTATTTGCATGCTGTTCACAACTAATGGATGTTAAGAAACAGTACAGAAATCTTCTCATATTTGTCTGTCATAAACCTAGTAAATGTTTATCAGTGTTTGTAGGAGTTCCTTTTGGGTGTTGTATTAGCTAATATGAATACAAGTGTGCCGATGGAGGCTCATAAGTGCTGCAATCCCATTTTTTCATAATAATAATAATAATAATAATAATAATAATAATAATAATAATAATAATAATAATAATAATAATAATAATTAACAAAATTCTGTGGGCCAGGTTTAACACTTTGCTCTTGTTTAGGAAGAAATTAAGTATGATTTGCAGGTACCTGAAAGGATCACTTGACCTTTGGCCTCAACCCATGGAGCTAGTCTGCTATCAGGAACACTCAACTGAGACTTTCCATTCATCCACTTACACACACACACACACACACACACACACACACACACACTCTCTCTCTCTCTCTGCGGCTCAGTCACCCACCTTTCCCACGGCCCGGCCTCCCAGCACAGAGAAGGTCACCCCCACGGCCTTGCTCATCAGGGTCTTGATCCTCACCACACGGGACACCTTGGCGCCATTCAGGTAACACTTGACCTGCGGGATGCCACTGCCGGCAGCCACGGGCTGTGAGGCGGAGGGGAGGAGGGAAGGAGTGTCAGTGAGGGCCACAGAATGGTCCCCAAAATAGTGGCTTCAGAGCTAGTGACGTTTTCTTACTTTTTGATATCGCTGGGCACATGAGAGCAACAGCATCACACAGCATTGACTCAAAGCCTGTGTACTGCTGCAAGGGATGAAGGAATGAAGAAGCTGCTTACTCTTGCATAAGGGACTTGGACAGCATAGGGAAGAGCTAAAGTAAAAAAGAGTTTGTAGGATGGGTCAGGCCAGGCTGGGTTAGGTTAGAAAGGGGGTGAAAGAATGAAGAAGCCAGTTAACTCTTGCATAAGGGATTTGGACAGCATTGAGATGAGCTAGAGTAGAAAAAGAGTTTGTAGGATGGGTCAGGCCAGGCTAGCTTAGGTGGGGGGGGGGCTGGGTTAGGTTAGGAAGGGGTGAGTGAGGAAGCTGGTCAACTCTTGCATAAGGGATTTGGACAGCATAGGGATGAGGTAGAGTAGAAAAAAGTTTGCAGGATGGGTCAGGCCAGGCTGGGTTAGGTGTGGGGGGCTGAGTTAGGTTAGGAAGAGGAGGGGACAGTGGGATTGGTTGGTTTAGTAAGGGCAGGAAAGAATGAATAAGCTGGTTAACTCTTGCATACGGGATTTGGCAGCACAGGGATGAGTTAGTGTAAAACAGAGAAATACAGACACAAACCCTCACATTAAACTCAAAAGATCAACACAAGACTTAACTCAACTTGTGTCTACTCCAACAAGGCATATCCGGACACACTCACCTCCACATAAGAGCCAAGGAAGGCAGCCACAAGCGCCGGGCCAATGTTCAGCGCGACAAACAGCGGGTAGGGGAGAGTTAGCGCCTCCTGCTGCACCCGGCACTCACTGTCTGAGGCCCGGCTAAGGAAAGTTGGTAGGAAACTTAAGACAGTATTCATTTGTTAATCATTTACTAGCATCATAATTCTTTTCATCACTCTCCACTCCCCGTCCTAACCTATCCAAAGATGCCACACCTGACCCAGCCTGGCTTGACCCAGCCTTCAAACTTCCGTTCTACTCAAGCTCATCCCGATGCTGTCCAAATCCCTTATTTTTTTTTTTTTTTTTTTACAGCTAAGGAGACAGTTCAAGGGCGTAAAGAAAAATATAAAAAAAAGCCCGCTACTCACTGCTCCTGAACAGAGGTCAAAGGAGTGTCCAAAACGAGAGGTCAATTTCGGGAGGAGAGGTGTCCTGATACCCTCCTCTTGAAAGAGTTCAAGTCGTAGGCAGGAGGAAATACAGATGAAGGAAGATTGTTCCAGAGTTTACCAGCGTGAGGGATGAAGGAGTGAAGATGCTGGTTGACTCTTGCATAAGGGGTTCGGACAGTATAGGGATGAGTATGAGTAGAAAGTCGTGTGCAGCGGGGCCGCGGAAGGGGGGGAGGCATGCAGTTAGCAAGTTCAGAAGAGCAGTCAGCATGAAAATATCGATAGAAGATAGAAAGAGAGGCAACATGGCGGAGGAATTTGAGAGGTAAAAGACTATCAGTATGAGGAGGAGAGCTGATGAGACGAAGAGCCTTTGACTCCACTCTGTCAAGGAGAGCTGTGAGTGGACCCCACACATGAGATGCGTACTCCATACAGAGTGAACCAGCATCTTCATTCTAACATCCCATTCCTAACCTAACCCAGCCTGGCCTGACCCATCCTGCAAACTTTCTTTCTCTAGCTCATCCCTATGCTGTCCAAATCCCTAATGCAAGAGTAACCAGCATCTTTAATCTTTCCCATCCCCTCACTCCCCTTACCTAACCTAACATACTTGCCACAGCTAACCTAGCCAAGTGTATCCCATCCTCCCCTTTCCTTCCCAACCTAGCCTAGCCAAGCTCCCACACCTTACCCATCCCCCTGCTGGCCCCCGGCCCACCCTAGCCTTGCCAAGCTCCCACACCTAACCCAGCCAAACCCATCCCCCTTCCCAACCTAGCCTAGCCAAGCTCCCACACCTAAACCAGCCTAACCCATCTCCCTTCCCAACCTAGCCTAGCCAAACTCCCACACCTAACCTAGCCTACAGCACCCCCCTTCTGTCCCCCTTCCCAACCTAGCCTAGCCTACCCGTCCCCCCCACCCCACACACCAGCAGCAGCAAGGATACACATCTGGAGCCAGGAGTATTTGCATTTGGAGAGTGACTTGATGGCAATGGCAATCTCACACAACAAGAATCGTGAGCAGCACCACCAGCCAACGCGTAAGTCCTTCTTCACAAACGTGCAGCCATGCGTGCGCTCCTCGTCCAGCCAGGCAGAGTTGACGCACGTGTCGTAGTCCAGGCTCTGCGGACACAAGGCTTGGTTAGGGGGAGAAGAAGCTGAGCAGGAAAGGAACGGGGGAAATTGCCCTAGAAATTCACGAAGTAAAAATTGCTGTAGAAATTCACGAAGTAAAAATTGCTGTAGAAATTCAGAGATAAGTAAAAATTGACATAGAGATTCAAGGAGTTAAAATTGTCGTAGAAATTCAAAGATAAGTAAAAATTGTCGTAGAAATTCAAAGATAAGTAAAAATTGCCGTAGAAATTCAAGAAGTAAAAGTTGCCGTAGAAATTCAAAGATAAGTAAAAATTGCCGTAGAAATTCAAGAAGTAAAAATTGCCATAGAAATTCAAAGATAAGTAAAAATTGCCTTAGAAATTCAAAGATAAGTAAAAATTGCCATAGAAATTCAAGAAGTAAAAATTGCCTTAGAAATTCAAAGATAAGTAAAAATTGCAGTAGAAATTCAAAGATAAGTAAAAATTGCCGTAGAAATTCAAAGATAAGTAAAAATTGCCGTAGAAATTCAAAGATAAGTAAAAATTGCCGTAGAAATTCAAGAAGTAAAAATTGCCGTAGAAATTCAGAGATAAGTAAAAATTGCCGTAGAAATTCAAAGATAAGTAAAATTGTAGAAATTCAAAGATAAGTAAAATTGCCGTAGAAATTCAAAGATAAGTAAAAATTGCCGCAGAAATTCAAAGATAAGTAAAATTGCCGTAGAAATTCAAGAAGTAAAAATTGCCGTAGAAATTCAGAGATAAGTAAAAATTGCCGTAGAAATTCAAAGATAAGTAAAAAATTGCCGTAGAAATTCAAAGAGAAGTAAAAATTGCCTTAGAAATTCAAAGAGAAGTAAAAATTGCCGTAGAAATTCAAAGAGAAGTAAAAATTGCCTTAGAAATTCAAAGATAAGTAAAAATTGCCGTAGAAATTCAAAGATAAGTAAAAATTGCCGTAGAAATTCAAGAAGTAAAAATTGCCGTAGAAATTCAGAGATAAGTAAAAATTGCCGTAGAAATTCAAAGATAAGTAAAAATTGCCGTAGAAATTCAAGAAGTAAAAATTGCCGTAGAAATTCAAGAAGTAAAAATTGCCGTAGAAATTCAAAGATAAGTAAAAATTGCCTTAGAAATTCAAAGATAAGTAAAAATTGCCGTAGAAATTCAAGAAGTAAAAATTGCCGTAGAAATTCAAAGATAAGTAAAAATTGCCGTAGAAATTCAAGAAGTAAAAATTGCTGTAGAAATTCAAAGATAAGTAAAATTTTCCATAGAAATTCAAGAAGTAAAAATTGCAGTAAAAATTCAAGAAGTAAAAATTGTCGTAGAAATTCAGAGATAAGTAAAAATTGTCATAGAAATTCAAAGATAAGTAAAAATTGCCGTAGAAATTCAAGAAGTAAATATTGTTGCAGAAATTCAGAGATAAGTAAAAATTGCCGTAGAAATTCAAGAAGTAAAAATTGTCGCAGAAATTCAGAGATAAGTAAAAATTGGCGTAGAAATTCAGAGATAAGTAAAAATTGTCGTAGAGATTCAGAGATAAGTAAAAATTGTCGTAGAAATTCAAAGATAAGTAAAAATTGCCGTAGAAATTCAAGAAGTAAAAATTGCCGTAGAAATTCAAGAAGTAAAAATTGCCGTAGAAATTCAAGAAGTAAAAATTGCCGTAGAAATTCAAGAAGTAAAAATTGCCGTAGAAATTCAAAGATAAGTAAAAATTGTCGTAGAAATTCAAAAAGTAAAAATTGCCGTAGAAATTCAAGAAGTAAAAATTGCCGTAGAAATTCAAAGATAAGTAAAAATTGCCGTAGAAATTCAAAGATAAGTAAAAATTGCCGTAGAAATTCTAGAAGTAAAAATTGCCGTAGAAATTCAAAGATAAGTAAAAATTGCCGTAGAAATTCAAAGATAAGTAAAAATTGCCGTAGAAATTCAAGAAGTAAAAATTGCCGTAGAAATTCAAAGATAAGTAAAAATTGCCGTAGAAATTCAAAGATAAGTAAAAATTGCCGTAGAAATTCAAGAAGTAAAAATTGCCGTAGAAATTCAAGAAGTAAAAATTGCCCTAGAAATTCAAAGATAAGTAAAAATTGTCGTAGAAATTCAAAAAGTAAAAATTGCCATAGAAATTCAAGAAGTAAAAATTTCCGTAGAAATTCAAAGATAAGTAAAAATTGCCGTAGAAATTCAAGAAGTAAAAATTGCCGTAGAAATTCAAAGATAAGTAAAAATTGCCGTAGAAATTCAAGAAGTAAAAATTGCCGTAGAAATTCAAAGATAAGTAAAAATTGCCGTAGAAATTCAAGAAGTAAAAATTGTCGTAGAAATTCAAAGATAAGTAAAAATTGCCGTAGAAATTCAAAGATAAGTAAAAATTGCCGTAGAAATTCAAGAAGTAAAAATTGCCATAGAAATTCAGAGATAAGTAAAAATTGTCGTAGAAATTCAAAGATAAGTAAAAATTGCCGTAGAAATTCAAAGATAAGTAAAAATTGCCGTAGAAATTCAAGAAGTAAAAATTGCCGTAGAAATTCAAAGATAACTAAAAATTGTCGTAGAAATTCAGAGATAAGTAAAAATTGCCGTAGAAATTCAAGAAGTAAAAATTGCTGTAGAAATTCAAAGATAAGTAAAAATTGCCGTAGAAATTCAAAGATAAGTAAAAATTGCTGTAGAAATTCAAGAAGTAAAAATTGCCGTAGAAATTCAAAGATAAGTAAAAATTGCCGTAGAAATTCAAAGATAAGTAAAAATTGCTGTAGAAATTCAAAGATAAGTAAAAATTGTCGTAGAAATTCAAAGATAAGTAAAAATTGCTGTAGAAATTCAAAGATAAGTAAAAATTGCTGTAGAAATTCAAAGATAAGTAAAAATTGTCTTAGAAATTCAAAGATAAGTAAAAATTGTCTTAGAAATTCAAAGATAAGTAAAAATTGCCGTAGAAATTCAAAGATAAGTAAAAATTGCTGTAGAAATTCAAAGATAAGTAAATATTGCCGTAGAAATTCAAGAAGTAAAAATTGCCGTAGAAGTTCAAAGATAAGTAAAAATTGTCGTAGAAATTCAAGAAGTAAAAATTGTCGTAGAAATTCAAGAAGTAAAAATTGCCGTAGAAATTCAAAGATAAGTAAAAATTGCTGTAGAAATTCAAGAAATAAAAATTGCCCTAGAAATTCAAGAAGTAAAAATTGCCCTAGAAATTCAAAGATAAGTAAAAATTGCCCTAGAAATTCAAGAAGTAAAAATTGCCCTAGAAATTCAAGAAGTAAAAATTGCCCTAGGAATTCAGAGATCAGTAAAAATTGACATACAGATTCAAGAAGTTAAAATTCAAAGATAACTAAAAATGGTCGCAGAAATTCAAAGATAAGTGAAAATTGCCGTAGAAATTCAAAGATAAGTAAAAATTGTTGTAGAGATTCAAAGATAAGTAAAAATTGTCATAGAAATTCAAAGATAAGTAAAAACTGTCGTAGAAATTCATAGGTAGCTAAAACAAGCAAGCTATCTAGGAAGGGAATAGAGAAAAAAATGCCTCAGAAAATCAAGAATAGGTAAAAATTTACCCTACAAATTCAGGAAGTAAAAATTGCCCTACAAATTCAGGAAGTAAAAATTGCCTTACAAATTCAGGAAGTAAAAATTGCCTTACAAATTCAGGAAGTAAAAATTGCCTTACAAATTCAGGAAGTAAAAATTGCCTTACAAATTCAAGAAGTAAAAATTGCCTTACAAATTCAGGAAGTAAAAATTGCCTTAAAATTCAAGTAGTAAAAATTGCCTTACAAATTCAAGAAGTAAAAATTGCCTTACAAATTCAAGAAGTAAAAATTGCCTTACAAATTCAGGAAGTAAAAATTGCCTTACAAATTCAAGTAGTAAAAATTGCCTTACAAATTCAGGAAGTAAAAATTGCCTTACAAATTCAGGAAGTAAAAATTGCCTTACAAATTCAAGAAGTAAAAATTGCCTTACAAATTCAAGAAGTAAAAATTGCCTTACAAATTCAAGAAGTAAAAATTGCCTTACAAATTCAAGAAGTAAAAATTGCCTTACAAATTCAAGAAGTAAAAATTGCCTTACAAATTCAAGTAGTAAAAATTGCCTTACAAATTCAAGAAGTAAAAATTGCCTTACAAATTCAAGAAGTAAAAGTTGCCTTACAAATTAAAGAAGTTAAAATTGCCTTACAAATTCAAGAAGTAAAAATTGCCTTACAAATTCAAGAAGTAAAAATTGCCTTACAAATTCAAGAAGTAGAAATTGCCTTACAAATTCAAGAAGTAAAAATTGCCATAGAAATTCAAGAAGTAGAAATTGCCTTACAAATTCAAGAAGTAAAAATTGCCTTACAAATTAAAGAAGTAAAAATTGCCTCACAAATTCAAGAAGTAAAAATTGCCATAGAAATTCAAGAAGTAGAAATTGCCATAGAAATTCAAGAAGTAGAAATTGCCTTACAAATTCAAGAAGTAAAATTGCGTAGAAATTCAAAGTAAAAATTGCCGTAGAAATTCAAAGATAAGCAAAATTGCCGTAGAAATTCAAGATAAGTAAAAATTGCCGTAGAAATTCAAAGATAAGTAAAAATTGCCGTAGAAATTCAAGATAAGTAAAAAATTGTGAAAATTCAAGATAAGTAAAATTGCTGTAGAAATTCAAAGATAAGTAAAATTGTCGTAGAAATTCAAAGATAAGTAAAATTGCCGTAGAAATTCAAAGATAAGTAAAAATTGCCGTAGAAATTCAAGATAAGTAAAAATTGCTGTAGAAATTCAAGATAAGTAAAAATTGCAAAAATTCAAAGATAAGTAAAAATTGCCGTAGAAATTCAAAGATAAGTAAAATTGCTGTAGAAATTCAAGAAGTAAAATTGCCGTAGAAATTCAAAGATAAGTAAAAATTCCGTAGAAATTCAAGATAAGTAAAATTGCGAAATTCAAAGTAAAAATTGCCGTAGAAATTCAAGAAGAGTAAAAATTGCCGTAGAAATTCAAAGATAAGTAAAATTGCTGTAGAAATTCAAGAAAAATTCCTAGAAATTCAAGAAGTAAAATTCAAGAAAGATAAGTAAAAATTGCCCTAGAAATTCAAGAAGATAAAATTGCCTAGAACCATAAGAAGTAAAATTGCCCAGAAATTCAAGAAGATAAAATTCAAAAATAACTGAAATTCAAAGATAAGTAAAAATTCAAGATAATAAAAATGAAATTCAAAGATAAGTAAAAATGTCATAGAAATTCAAAGATAAGTAAAATTCTAGAAGAAGTAAAAATGTCTAGAAAATAAAGAAGTAAAAATGCCTCACAAATTCAAGAAGTAAAATTGCCTTACAAATTCAGGAAGTAAAAATTGCCTTACAAATTCAGGAAGTAAAAATTGCCTTACAAATTCAAGAAGTAAAAATTGCCTTACAAATTCAGGAAGTAAAAATTGCCTTACAAATTCAAGTAGTAAAAATTGCCTTACAAATTCAGGAAGTAAAAATTGCCTTACAAATTCAGGTAGTAAAAATTGCCTTACAAATTCAGGAAGTAAAAATTGCCTTACAAATTCAGGAAGTAAAAATTGCCTTACAAATTCAGGAAGTAAAAATTGCCTTACAAATTCAGGAAGTAAAAATTGCCTTACAAATTCAAGTAGTAAAAATTGCCTTAAAATTCAAGTAGTAAAAATTGCCTTACAAATTCAAGAAGTAAAAATTGCCTTACAAATTCAAGAAGTAAAAATTGCCTTACAAATTCAGGAATGAAAAATTGCCTTACAAATTCAAGTAGTAAAAATTGCCTTACAAATTCAAGTAGTAAAAATTGCCTTACAAATTCAAGAAGTAAAAATTGCCTTACAAATTCAGGAAGTAAAAATTGCCTTACAAATTCAAGAAGTAAAAATTGCTGTAGAAATTGACCAAGATGAGTAAAAATTGTATAAGAAGTTCACGGGTTGATAAACGTTGCCTTAGAAAATAGAAACAGATATAGAAATAGCAAGTTTAGGAGAGGTAGGCAGGGCTGCGTAAGGTGGAAGGAAGCTACTCAGGAAGAGGGAAGGGAAAAATTGTATTAGAAATTCACAGAGATAAGTAAAAATTGCCTGAGAAATTCAAGGAAAGGTCAATGCTGCCTTAGAAAATAAAAATAGAAGTAGAAAGTTTAGGAAAGGGAGGCAGGGCTGTGTTAGGGTGGAGGGAAGCTACTCAGGACGAGGGAAGGGAAAAATTGTATTAGAAATTCACAGAGATAAGTAAAAATTGCCTGAGAATATGAAGGATAGGTAAACGCTGCCTTAGAAAACAGAAACAGAAATAGCACATTTAGGAAAGGGAGGCAGAGCTGTGTTAGGGTGGAGGGAAGCTGTTCAGGAGGAGGGAAGGGAAAAAAGTGCCTTAGAAACCATTACTTGTTTTATATTTCACAGCACAGGAAGGAAGAGAAGGGGAAACAAAACCATTCATGAAGAGGAGGAAGAAGATGAAGAAAAAAAGTAGAAGCAGAAAAAGATGAAGGGACAGGAGAGGAGAGGTAAAAACTGCCTCAGAAATTCAAGGCTAATATAATAATAACAATAATGATAATAATAATAATAATAATAATAATAATAATAATAATAATAATAATAATAATAATAATAATAATAATAAAAAGAAGAAGAAAAAGAAGAATATAAGGAGTGAAAAATGTCTCACTTTTTTTTATGTACTATAGAGTAGTTATTTTGAGAGAGAGAGAGAGAGAGAGAGAGAGAGAGAGAGAGAGAGAGAGAGAGAGAGAGAGAGAGAGAGAGAGAGAGAGAGAGAGAGAGAGAGAGAGAGAGAGAGAGAGAGAGAGAGAGAGAGAGAGAAAACACACACACACACACACACACACACACACACACACACACACACAGTATAAGAGGAAGTGCTGGGTGAAATAAGGACTTGGAAGGTGGAAAATGAAAAAGCAAATGTAGTCCTTTTAAAGAAGTGATCGAACAACAATTGTAAGAAGACAAGGAAAGGGTAGAGAAGGAGGCGGTTAAGGCCTTGAAGAAACATGAGGAGCTGGTGTGAGAGGCGGCAGACAAGACCAAGAGTGTGCTGATGTTTGGCATGAAGAAAAGGAACATAACATACACACCAAGAAGGGAAAAGGAGGAACGGAAATCTGTAAAAGACTTACTTAAGAACTTAAATGATGAAGAACGGCAAAACATTGAGGAGGAGGTGGAGGAAATCTATAGGATGGGCCCCTACATGGAAGGGAAGACCAGGCCAGTTAAAGTGAGATTAAGATCACAGAAGGCAACAGAGGAATTATTGTACAGGACAACTAAGTCAAGGGAAACAGAGGGATGCAAGGAAATATATATATAAAGAAAAATAGAAAGGAAGAAGAAAGGAAGAAATGAAACAAACTTCTAGCAGAGGAAAAAGAAAGGAATAATGTAAAATCTGAAGAAAAAAAAAGAGGTATTTTTTTGGGGAGTTTTGGGAGATAGGGGGTGGAAATGGTAACAAATGGTAAAGCCGAAAGACAACAGAAGCTAGACGAGATTGCAACTAATAATGGATGTATACAAATGTAGACGGGACACTATCTAGTAAACTGGAATTACAAGACTACCCACAGGAAAAGGAGCCCAAGATAGTATGCTTAACAGAAACTAAACTAAGTGAAGACATCCAAATAGTGTTTGATAATAACTACAATGTATGGAGGAGAGACAGAAAGGGCAAAGGTGGTGGAGGAGTGATGGTAATGACGAGGAAGGAGGTATTAGTAAAATCAGTCGTATATGGAGGAGAGGCAGAAATAGTGAGTGTTAATCTGGAGAACAAAAACAGAGAAAGGATGACGATTATAGCAACGTATGTACCACCAAGAACTAGCTCATGGAGTAGAGATGAATATGAGGCCATGATTGAGGATACCATTCAGAGTTTAAGTAGACTACTCAAGACAAACAAAAGACTTCTGCTAGGAGGTGATTTTAAGTATAAGGAGGTAAATTGGGAGATTTCTGAAAGTGTAGGTGGTAATACGGCATGGGGGAAAAGGTTTTTAAGATTGACGATGGCAGACTTGATGATGCAATGGGTGAAGGAAAACACAAGATATAGAAGTGACGACGAACCAGCGAGACTGGACCTGGTGTTAACAAAGGGAATGCACTTGATGAGTGAATTAAGGTATGGATGCCCTCTGGGTAAGAGTGACCACGTGATCATAGAGATGGTAACAGAGGAGGAAGGAGGTGAAGGGGACGAATCCTATAAAAGAAACAGGTTAAACTATAGGAAGGCAGATGCGGAAAACCTCAGGAAGTACTATGGAGAGCTGGACTGGGATGAGTTAAAGAGAACAAGTGAAGTGCAAGAAAAGTATGACATTTTCATGGAGGCGTATAAACCAGGGGTTATGAAATTTGTACCAGAATACAAGCCTGAAGAAAAAGGAAAAAAGGACTGGTTTAATGCAAGGTGTGCTGAGGCAAGAGAAAAGAGACAAAGCTTGGAAAAGATTGAAAATAAATAAAAACCAAAGGAATAAAGAAGATTTTAAGGTAGCGAGAAATGAATACATGAAAATAAGGAAGGAAGAAGAGAAGGGACATGAAAAGGATATTGTGGAAGGTGCAAGGAACAACCCAAACTGTTTTACAGATTCATGAATGGAAAGATCACACCAAGGGAAACAATGGAAAGACTGAGCAATGGGAATGTAATAATTGAAGATCCTTAAGACATGACTGAGCAAAACAAAAAGTTCCAGCAAGTTTTTACAATAGAATCAAATTTCAAGTTACTGCACCACCACAACCACACTGATGATTTTTCAGTACCGCGCCACCTCTGGCAAAGTTATATGAGCCTGTTTGCAGATGATGCAAAATTGCTAAGACATATTAGGAGCAGTAAGGACTGTGAAATCCTCTAAGATGACCTGAACAAGATTTGGAAATGGAGTATTTAATGGGAGATGAAATGTGAAGAAATGTCATGTAATGGAAATGGGAAAGAGTGAAGGGAGACCAAAATGGACATATAAAATGGGAAATGGAGAAATATTAACCCGGCAGCTTCGGCGGACCCCGTTTGGGGCTTGACTCAAAACCCCTAATTCCAGCTAATTGTGGGTGGTGGCGGCATAGTGCAACCCACCATGCATGGTCATTGTGGTGGGTGAGTGAACTTGAGGTGGGCTTATTTGTCACAGGTTGTGTTGTAAGGTCATGGCAGACTGAATTAGCTACCCATACAGTAATCACTTGTTAAATTCTCTAAAGTAGACAACAAGCGACTCTCGGCTAGATGCCACGCGTCACGACTGCTTGTTTTGTAACAAACACTGCCCATAACAATGGAGGAAAAGTAAATATTTTAACGGCTTTATGGTCATGAGAGGAGTACTCTGATGTACGTTCCATGCTCTTTTCTTAGTCTCAAAATGCAGTGTAATGTTGCCATTTCTCGGCCACCTCTTGGCTTTCCCATAGCCGAAGAACACGGGCTAAAGAGAGTTCAAGAAGAGAGAGATCTGGGAGTGACAATACAAGATAATCAACAGCCTGAAAGTCACGTAAATCGAATATTCAGTGATACGTATAATATGGTGAGAAATATAGGATTAGCATTCCACTACATGGATAAGGATATGAAGAAAAAGTTAGTAACCACTATGATTAGGCCAAAATTGGTATATGCGGAGGCAGTGTGGTCTCCCATAAGAAACACAAAAAAACTAGAAAGAATACAAAGAATGGCAACAAATGTGGTTCCAGGGCTGGAGAGACTAAAGGAAAGACTAAAGGAAATGGACCTACCAACACTAGACCAAAGAGGAAAGGGGAGACCTAACACTAATTTATAAATTATTGAGCAAAATGGAAGAAGTAGATAATGAGGAGTTACTACTAAAAGAAGGAATAAACACCAGGAACACAAGAGGACACAGTCAAAAATTTAGGAGAGGAAGATGCTTGGGAGACATAAAGAAAAATAGCTTACCGCAAAGAAATATAGAGGTTCGGAAAAGACTAAGTGAGGATGTAGTATCGGCAAAGAGTGTGCAAAGCTTTACGGATAAGTTAGACAAATACAGATACGGAGACGGGACCACACGAGCGTAAGCCCAGACCCTGTAAAGCCATAACTAGGTAAATACACATAATAACAGCCAATGTCTCCCCTAAAACCAAAGGTTGGAATGAGGCAAGATATAACACTATGCTGGAAGACACAATACGGGCACTGACAGATGAAATAAAAAATAATAAAAAGGTATTATTAACAGGAGACTTAAATTGCAGAGAAATGAAATGGGAAAATTAGACAAGAGAGGGTGGTGGAAATACCTGGGGAAGTAAACTATTGAGGCTGGCAACAGATGACCTGGTGACGCAGTGGGTGCAAGGAGAAACAAGGCTGAGAGGGGATCACCAACCATCAAGACTTGACCTAATTTTCACAAAAAACGTGGAGTTGGATGAAGGAGTCAGTCACGAGTGCCCCTTAGGAAAGAGTGACCATGAACTATTGGATAAGAAAACTTTGGAAGGATGTGAATATTGAGATGAGGCTTATAAGGAAAAACTACGTTAAGGCAGATTACGTTGGACTCAAGACTCTTCGGCGGGGTAGACTGGACTGATATGAAGAGGAGTACTGATATTCAAGAGAAATATGACTTTTTTATGAATATTTACAACAGAGGAACAGAGATATATGTTCCATACTACACAGTAAAAACTAAAAGAGAGAAAACATGGTTTGGATGGAGGTGTGGAGCAGCAAGAAGAAATATCAATAAGGCAAGGAGGAATTTAAGAAAAGACCAAATAAGAACAATAGGGACAAACATAAAAAGCAAGAAATGATTACGTGAAAATAAGGAGAGAGGAGGAAGCTAAATTTGAAAGAAGAATAGTTTTATATGTAAAGAAGAACCAAAAATGTTTTATAAATTAGTGAACAGGAAGTTAAAAAGAAATGAAGGAGTGGAAAGGATAAAAGAAAAAAATGTATTCTACGAAACAGACAAAGAAATTGCAGAAATATTAAATAAAAAATTCATAAAGTGTTTACGAAAGAAACTGACTTTGACTGGGGCTCGGAAATTGCAATGAAGGGAAATTAAATCTTGTAAAGGTTGAGAAAGGGGAACTGTTGCAGCTGATGAAAACCTTAGAGGGAAGGAAAGCTACGGGACTGGATGACATCTCCGGTCAAGTGCTAAAAGTGTAGATATGAATTACTGGAGCCACTTCATGACATAATAACATGCTCTATGAATACAAGAAAAGTGCCTTTAGAGTGGAAGAGAGCGAACATTGTACCAATTTATAAAAGTGGAGATAAAACTGAACCACTAAATTATAGGCCAGTCTCTTTGACAAGTGTAATGTGCAAGATTTGTGAAAGTATAATAAAAAACAATGGGCTGATCATTTAGAAAAGGAAAACATGATAAATGAAGGACAGTTTGGATCTAAAAAAGGGAAATCGTGTGTCACCAGCTTACTGTGTTTCTACTCAAGAGCAACAGACAGGGTGCAAGAAAGAGAAGGGTGGGCTGATTGTGTGTATCTCAATTTGAAAAAAGATTTTGACAAGGTTATGCACAAAAGGTTAACCTGGAAACTACAGCAGTGGGGAGGAATGGGCGGAAAGGTTATAGAGTGGATGAAGGATTACTAACGGGAAGAGAAATGAGGACGGTGATTAGAGAAATCAAATTGGAGGAGAGTAGAGAGTGGAGTTCCTCAAGGCTCAGTTCTGGCACCAATAATGTTCATGATATATATTAATGATATGCCGATGGGTATAAAAAGTTGTATGAGCCTTTTTGCAGACGATGCAAAGTTAATGAGAAAAGTGAGGACGGAGGAAGACTGTGAGGAGCTGCAAAAAGACTTGGACAGGGTGTGCAGATGGAGCCAGTTATGGGAGGTGGAATTTAATGCAAACAAATGCCATGTTATGGAAATGGGGCAAAGTAAAAAAAGACTGAGGAAAACATACAGGATGGGAGGAGACAACTTAAAGGTGGTACATGAAGAAAAGGATTTGGGAGTAACGATGCAAGACACACTATCCCCAGAAAAGCACATAAACAAGCTGTTTGGAAAAACCTACAAGATGCAAAATATAACAGGAGCTGCCTTGTATAGGCCAACCAGCCTCTTGCAGACTCCTTACATTCTCAAGTTCATTCCATTTTACAGACAAATAAATGATATAGAATTGCAACTAAAATGGTCCCAGAACTCTGGAATATGACGCATGAAGACAGACTGAGGGAGACGGACTTGACGACACTGGAACAAAGAAGGGAGAGAGGAGATCTGATCACACTGTATAAGTTGGTAAATAAGTTTGATGAGGTGGATAGAGATGATCTCTTCTCTACTGCCAGAACGCAGGGGCTGAGAGGACATGGAAAGAAACTTCATAAAGGAACCTGTTTGAGTGACTTGAAAAAGTAGGTATAGTTTTCCACATAGAAGTGTTAACACATGGAACAGCTTGCAGGAAGAGGTGGTGGAGGCAAGCAGTGTCCAGCAAATGAACGAAAGGCTGGATGAATGTAGACATGGAGACAGGACTACTAGAGCTTAGCTCGGGCCACCTAGACTACTAATAGCTAAATACACACACAGACAAACACACATATAAAATGAGAGATGGTGAAATATTAAAGAAAGTAAATGACGAGAGAGACCTGGGAGTAATAATGCAAGATTATATGGAACCAGGAGGTCATATAAATCGGATCTTCGGTGATACATATAACATGGTGAGAAATATAGGCATAGCATTCCACTATATGGACAAAGAAATTATGAAAAAATTAATAACTACTATGATCAGACCTAAACTAGAGTACGCGGAAACAGTGTGGTCTCCACATATGAAGAAACACATAGTAAAACTAGAAAGAATACAGAGGATGGCAACAAAAATGGTTCCAGAACTGGAGGGACTGACATATGAAGAGAGACTAAAGGAAATGGACTTGCCAACACTGGAAGAAGAGAAAGAGGAAACCTAATACAAATATATAGGCTATTGAGTAAAATGGAAGAAGTAGATAACGAGAAATTGCTACTAAGAGCAGGAATACTAGAGGACATAGTAAAAAGTTGAGGAAGGGAAGATGCTCAAGAGACATAAAGAAATATAGCTTCCCACAAAGAAATATAGAGGTTTGGAACAGATTAAGTGAAGAAATAGTATCGGCGAAGAGTGTGCAAAGTTTCAAGGAAAAGTTGGATAATTATAGATACGGAGACGGGACCACACGAGCGTAAGCCCAGGCCCTGTAAAACTACAACTAGGTAAATACACACACACACACACGCACACACACACACACAGGGCAAAACATTGTTCCTTATCACAGTTTACTGCATGCTGGGGTCACACATTTTGGCAGAAGTCCTTGACCTTACCCTCCTTGACCTTGCCTGCTGCTGCTGCTGATCTCAGGGAGAGAGAGATTTACACAGATATTCAAACCACACACACACACAACTTATGGTCCACACTGGGCGGGCTGCCCTTAAACCTGCCCTCAGTGAAATTATATTAATCAAATGGCACCAAGACTTTGCATTTCTACTTTAGTGAATACTGAGGTGAAGGAAGTGTTGGTCAAGCTTGTTTTAAGGGAAGAGAGAGAGAGAGAGAGAGAGAGAGAGAGAGAGAGAGAGAGAGAGAGAGAGAGAGAGAGAGAGAGAGAGAGAGAGAGAGAGAGAGAGAGAGAGAGAGAGAGAATAAATAGAACAATGAAGAAAAATATGCAATTGAAATTGAAATGACCCATGATGACCCAGAGAGATGCAAGGGTCAGGCCACAGAAAAAGAGCAAGTTTGTAGCACTACAATGACCCAGAGAGATGCAAGGGTCAGGCCACAGAAAAAGAGCAAGTTTGGAGCACTACAATGACCCAGAGAGATGCAAGGGTCAGGCCACAGAAAAAGAGCAAGTTTGGAGCACTACAATGACCCAGAGATGCAAGGGTCAGGCCACAGCAAAAGAGCCAGTTTGAGCACTACAATGACCCAGAGAGATGCAAGGGTCAGGCCACAGAAAAAGAGAGCAAGTTTGGAGCACTGCAATGACCCAGAGAGATGCAAGGGTCAGGCCACTCACCAGCACAGTGGACATCCTCTGGTCTGCCCAGGAGGGTGTGCCGGAGGGCCAGGAGCACCTCATCCCTGGTCTATGGTGCTGGTGATGAAGGACCAGCTCACTCCACGCCCAGGCCAGGAGACGCTGCGCAGCTTCTTCACACAGCTGGGGACACAGGGCACAGAGTTATAATGATAATACTTTCCTCTAGGTTCATGGTACACCAGAAGGGTCACACTGCCATCTTTCTTTATTTCTGTTTAGGTATTTCAATTGTTTATTTTCCAGAGAGAAGGAAAACAAAACTTATCCAGGTTAGGTAACATTAGTTTAGTGAACCTACCCACCATGGCGGTGATATGCGTTACAGGAGGCAGGAAAGCTGTGTTACTGATGCCAAGATTCTGAGTTTAAAGAAAGAGAGAAAAGTATCCAGGTTGGGTTACGTTAGTTTTGTGAACCTTCCCACCATGGCAGTGTTATGAGTTACAGGAGGCAGGAAAGCTGTGTTACTGATGCCAAATTCTGAGTTTAAAGAGACAGAGAGAAAATGTATCCAGGTAAGGTTACGTTAGTTTTGTGAACCTTCCCATCATGGCAGTTACATGAGGCAGGGAGGCTTGCAAGGCTGTTTTACTGACGCACAACTTCTCAGAGATTCAGGAGAGAGAGAGAACGAAACTATCCAGGTTAGGTTAGGTTAGTTTTGTTGTGGCTTTCTGAGGTGGCTGAACAATGCTACACATTTATATACCTGGACTGACTTTTCTTTTTCCTTTTTTTCTTTATGATTATTTTGGGGCAATCACTGTTTCAAGGGAGAAAACAAAACTATCAAGGTTACTTTAGGTTAGTTAGTAACAGTAGTAGTAGTAGGAGTAGTAGCAACAATTACCAAAGGCTAGAACCTTATATTCTTTCCTTCAATAATGATAATAATAATGATAACAATAATAATGATATTAATAATAATAATAATAATAATAATAATAATAATAATAATAATAATAATAATAATGATAATGATGATAGTAATAATAATAATAATGATAATAATAATTGGCATGGCACTTATGACATAACTAAGATTTAACTCATTAGCAATTATTTATTTATCAATTATTACTGTCATTTATTTACCATTACTTTATTAAGTTAGTTTTGTGTGCCTTCTCACATCATGGTGATATTTTGAGGCGGCAGAACTAAACTATACATTTACCACATTTGCTTTTCTTTCTTCTTTATTACTTTATATTTAGTGTAAGTAAGAACAAAAGGTGCCAACAGAGAGACAGGGGAGCCACCAGGAACAAAATAGCATTGCCTGCATCAGGAGACACAGTGCTATCAATGTAACCAGTCTGTCTGCCTTGCCTTCCTGCCTAAACACACTGCCGGGCCACATATTCCTGAAGTCTCTGCAGGTATGTGGTTCCTGAGTGAAGACGCTCGGCTGTAACTTGAAAACTAACCACGGGCCATTCTGGAAAATACTTTCATTGTGATTCCCGCTCAACATTACCTGTAATACTTCCTACCTAACCTTACATAGCCTAACCGCCAAGTGGCCACAGACTACCCACATGCTGTCCAGAAGGCCACCCATCAATCCAGACTCTAGAAGAAACCGCCCAGTGAATCAAGAATGAGTTCAAGGGGGCAGCATGAGCCAAGCATAACTGGCGCCACTATAAAAATTGCCTGCGCCATGACAGCCTTGGGCCGACCACCATCCAGGCCCCTGAAGAAAGCCTACCGGAGTTACAGGCGGAGATGTAAAAAAAAAAAAAAAAAAAAAAAAAAACTAATCTATCCTGCCCTGTTCAAGAGTAGGCGGAACATACCCGTACAGACTTCAGGAATATGCATTCCTGCCACCATCAACTCATATTTACAGGCATTCCAGGCCTCCCGGGCACAAAACCTCAGGTGGGATTATTCATGAGAGGGTCGCCTACTAATTTTGAGATGCTGACTGCTTATTTCTGGACAAAATATGATGCTGTTTATTATGGAGATAGTAATCATTTCCAGATATCACTATTTGATTGACTTTTCAATCCCTCCCACTGCCTCAACATAGCTGACAGAGAGGTTCAATTTGCTTACTGATTAAACTCAGTGCTCACCAAGATAACAAGTGGACAAACCAGAACAAAACCAGGCAAATTAATGTTTTTTGCCGCTGTGTGTGTGTTCCCCCAGTGAGCGTTGGACGCCAGCGACTTACTTATCCAAAATCTCTAGAATCACACCCAAGCTTATTGAGGAAAAAAGTGGACAAACCAGAACAAGACCAGGCATATTAATGTTTTCCTGCTGTGTATTGCCCCATGCATGGTGGACACCAGGGCCACTCATTTCTACAGGAGGCATTTTTCACAACACCGGCGTGCATAGTGGGCCACCCCCGTCCCCCGCCCAGCACAGTGTATTCCCGCCACCCCTCGCTGCCTGCCCAGTATATTTAAACTAACCAAGCCTTACTTTACGTAACCTAGCAAACAGGGGGACTTTGCTCCCTCTCAACCCCCTTCTATTTCTAGGAAGTCCCTTGTTAATGCACTGCATTCAGGGACTAAAAATAATCCAAGTTGTAAGTATTAACTTGGCCAGAGGTGGCTGTGCACGCTTTCCTGAATATTTTGCAGAGTCAGTCTTATTAATTGAATGCTGTTTCAATCATCTGTTTATATATTAAACCTTTTTTTCACTTCCTTCCTTCTCTCTTCATGTAACTTAGTATTGAGCTGTTCATCCTTCCTGGGGTTCATAGGTGTACCTCAGGACCCTGGTAAGGAACACACTGTGGTAACCCAATGTGACAGAGATGAGCACCAAGGCAATGAGTAGCCATGCTCTAGACCCCCAACGTCACCTGTCACACGCTTACCTCATGAGACTTTAATTAGACACAGATGAGCACTGAGGCACGGTGTCCCGGAGCGATGGGTGCCTGTCCCCCGCACCCCATCGGCCCCCAGGGTAACGGAGCTACGTCCTGGAGCAACGAGGACCTGGGGAAGGCACACTGTGGTAACTCCGATGTCACGCCCGCCCTGTTACAACGCAGGATGTGACAAAGATGAGCTCTGAGGCGACGCACACCTATAGTAGTAGCAGCTACAGCATAAGCCCTAAACTTGACCTTACACTCAAATATAAGGTCTGCAGGAAGAGGGAAGAGAGAGGAAGAGGAGGAGGAGGAGGAAGGAAGAGTAACGTAGAAAATTTTACCTTATCCTCACCTAGGACCAATATTTATAAGCCTACCGCTCCACTAGACCGCCCTACTATGGGGTTACCGATCCCCCAAGGTCTCTCCCAGAGGCCTACTTACTTTTAAAGGCGGGCGAGGTCAAGAACGTGAAATAAACGTAGATCTTTTTGAACGCCGCCCACACGTGCACCTCGCCGCGGGAAAACGTAAACAAACCGAGTCGACGCGTTCTAGCGGCTCCTTTTTCTTTTCCCTTGTCTCTTCCTCTTTTCTTTCTTTCTCTTCGCCTTTTCTCTTCCTCTTTTGTCTCCTTATCTTCCTTTCTCTCTCTTTTTTTGCATTCTTTTTCTTCTTTTCCTCCGTTCGTATCTCTCTCCTCGTTCTAGCGGCTTCCTTTTTCCTTTTTCTTTTGTCTCTTCCTCTTTTCTTTCTTTCTCTTTGCATTTTCTCTTCCTCTTTTGTCTCCTTATCTTCATTGCTCTTTCTTTTTTCATCCCTTTTCTTCTTTTCCTCAGTTCGTATCTCACTCTTCGTTCTAGCGGTTCTATTTTTTCTCTTTCTTCCTTTCTCTCTTTTCTCTTTCTCCTCCTTTCTCTCTGCCTTTTTTCTTCCTTCTTCCTTTCTCTTCATTTCCTCCGTTCCTATCCCTCTCTTCGTTCTAGCGGTTCATTTTTATATGTATTTTTTTCTCTTAATTATCTTTTATTATGACTTTTAAGGTTGGATCAAGGAATATTAAGTTAGTGTAAATATAAAGGGAATATAATCAGCCCTTAATTATGGCATCGTTTTTCTATTTTCTCTGTCTTTTCCGTTTCTCTTTCCTCTCCTTCTCTCTTTATATTTCGCTTCCTTCCTTTCTTATCCTTTCTCTCCTCTTTAATTCTTCCTTCGTATCTTTTCTCTTCTTCCTTTCTCTCTTCTTCTCTTCTTTTATCTCCTCCATTTGTTTTCTTTTCTTCCTTTCTTTCTCTCCTTTCTCTTTTAGAAAAATATTTTTAGAAAAGAAGTTTGAGAAGTAGTGTAATTTTGTTGATCTCAAAATGTTCCTCCATCATTTGGCTCTTTAAGCTGCTAATATGACGCTCGTAGCTATTTCCAGTTTTCAGATGTATGTGACGAGAGACAAGTTTCTAAATCGTGCGAGCCATCCCCACCCGTGGTGATGGTTCGGCCAGGGAGGTGGATGGCACGGACACTCATAATACTCGCCATAATATTAATATAACTTAAGCTTGATTGGCAAATAAACAAGATTATATCTTCTACAAAACATTTGTATAAGGACAAAAGTATCCTCTCAATATTTAGAGGGGAAAAAAATAAAAGGAGAACTTCAAGAAATATCTCAAGAGAGAGAGAGAGAGAGAGAGAGAGAGAGAGAGAGAGAGAGAGAGAGAGAGAGAGAGAGAGAGAGAGAGAGAGAGAGTGTTAAGTGTTAGCTCGGCTATTTTTAAGAGGAATGTCTTCACTTTTTCATCATTGGGACTCGATCTGTTCACGTTGGCCATGTATGTTTTTCTCGTCTTTTCCCTTGACGAATCTTAATAACAATAAGAATAACAGTAAAAATAACGATAATAACAGTGGTAATATTGTTGCCGTAGTGAGGTGAAAGAAAGCTTGGGAAATCACAGCATATATCTTTTTTTTCCGTTTTTCCTCCTTGTCCTTTTATGATCCTGATGAATGTAAGAATTTTGGGGCAAAGAAGAAGGACAAGGAGGAGGAGGAGGAGGAGGAGAAAAAGAAGATAAAGGAGGAGGAGAAAAAAAGATGAACAGCGTAGAAGACGAATGAGAAAGAGGAGAAAAAAGATGAAGAACAGCGAAGAAGATGAAGATGAAGAAGAAGAAGAAAAAGAAGAAGAAGGAGGAGGAGGAGGAGGAGGAGGAGGAGGAAAATAAGATAAAAGAAAAGGAGAAAAAAAGATGAACAGCGAAGAAGAAGAATGAGGAGGAGAAAATAGTAAGTAGAAGTAAGAATAGTAACAGAAAGAAAAAGGAGGAGGAGGAGGAGAGAGAATTAGAAGAAGAAGAAGAAGAACCTTCGGCTCGGCTCGGCTCGGCTCGGCACTTGGCACCAGTGTTGCCAAATTAGCGGTTTTCCCGCTAAATCTAGAGGTTTTGTTTGAAATCTAGCGGGAAAAAAAATGATTTAGCGGCTAGCGGGATTTCTAGCGGGATTGCAAAGGTTTTATATCTCAAATTAAAAAAAAGAACGTTAAATATTATACTATATTTTTTTTTTTCAATTACGTTGCTAACTCAAAAATTACGGTCAATATTGTTGAGAAAATGCGAATGGTTCGAACTTTGATTTTACGTGTGAGAGAAATTCTCAGAAATATGTCTGTATTTATGAGTGTCTGTACGAGATTGAATCATGTTCGTGTAATACAAGATTGGTTCCTGTCGTGTGTGTCACTCTTCGGCCCTCGCTTGCTGAGGCCTGAGAGACCACAAACACGATCAGTTCCTGTATCACGCCTCACCCGTTGAGTCGTCCAAGCGCCGGCTGGCTACAGTACGTGTTTATTAGACAAATAGGAAGAGAGGATAAATAAGCAGTGAAGTGAAACTGGTAGGAATGTGTTGCACTCGTGTCATAGTCGTGTGCATTATGTGTCACTGTCGCTGAGGTGAACCGAGAACTTGGTCGGTCCGACTGTGAGCATTCCTGCCCAGCTCTTGATAACTGTGGACTTACTACTGAGTTAGAAAATGTATTGTGGGCGAACGGTGGAGCTGTGGCCTCAGAAAATTAATGGTACCATGTTAATTATGTGTATTAGTATTCAGTGATCAATATTATTGTGGGTACCACACTGTTGAACCGTGGCCCCTTATAGACGGTTTAGTTTTGTGTGTGTCGTTATGCCGACAGTTGTACATGTATGTTAATGCGTATTTCTTTTTAGAAACAGGATATAACGAAAATGCCTAGGCCACAGTACCATCAGAAATTCCGTAATGAGTGGCTGAAAGACCCCCAATTAAAAGATTGGTTAATAGATCATGTGACAGAAAAAGGCAGTGTCCCGAAGTGTAAATTCTGCCATTGCTTATTGGCACCAAAACTTTGTGATTTAAAGGCCCATGCTAAAACCAAGAAACACCAAAGTAATGCGAAACCCTTTTCGAAATCTCGGCAGCCAGCACTACCATTCCAGCCTCTGAGAAAAACAACTGAAACACAGATAGCTGAAGGACGAATGGCTATGTTTGTAGCCGCACATACAGCAGTTATTACAAGTGATCATTTGAACAACTTGTGCAAAGGTTGTTTCACGGACAGCATGACAGCATCAATGGTGCAAATGAAAAGATCTAAGTGCAGTGGCATTATCAAGAATATTTTGTATCCCCATTTCATGGAGGATGTGACAGCTGCAGTGGGGAGAAAACATTTCAGTTTACTTATAGATGAGTCCACTGATATTAGTGTCCACAAATAGTTAGTGATGGATATAATCTATCATTTTGAATTTAAGTAATAAATCATTTCTACATTTTTAAGTCTTACAGAACTAACTGATTGCAATGCAGATGCTATAATTAATAGTTTAAAGGACACTCTAGAATATTTTGGCTTGAATCTGAAAAAGTTGAGAGGAATTGGAACAGACAATGCAAGCGTAATGGTGGGTGTTAATAACGGAGTGTATAAGAAACTGAAAAGTGAAGTACCAAGCCTCATTCTAGTACGGTGTGTCTGTCACTCCTTCAGCTATCAGTGTCTGCAGCCGCAGCTGAAGCATTGCCAAGGAATGTGGAGTTTATAGTTAGTGAAACATATAATTGGTTCTCTCGATCATCTACAAGACAGCTTGCTTATAAGCAGCAATATAACTTAATCAATGATGACCATGACCCATTGAAGATTGTTCAGTCTTGCCAAACTAGGTGGCTGTCCATTGCAACTGCTGTTGAAAGAATTCACAATCAGTGGCTTGAGCTCAAGACTCATTTTGGCATAGCACGTACCAGTGAAAAGTGCTTCACAGCTGAAATGTTGTATTCCATGTTCAAGGATGAAATAAACCTGGCATATATTAAGTTTCTGTTGCCTGTGTTAAAAGACATTCAGAGAGTTAATAAGTCTTTCGAATCAAATGATGCTGACTCAACAAAACTTCTGAGTGACCTGATAATGTTAATCAAGTCACTCATAAGGACAATTGTCCTCCCAACTAAAGAAATAGATCCTGTAGAAGGAAATTTTGAGGATGCTATTGATCCCAAACCATACTTGGGTTATGATTTTGAAAAAGAAGTAGAAGCTCTACAAGAGAAAGGCTTTTCAAAGCAGGATGAAATGGCTCTAAGGGGAAGATGTACCAAGTTCCTGACTATATTAGTGCATCAAATCAGACAGAGGCTTCCCAGTAACATCAACACTCTTGAAAAGATCTCTCTCCTATCAATAAGCAATGCATTACATGCAGTTAAAGAGCCATTGACTCCATTGCTTGAATTATTGCAGACACCCGCACAGCAGATTAGTGTTATTGAAGGCCATTGGCAGAATATCACCCTAATCAAGTGGAATGAAAGAAAGAATACAGTTAATTTTGGAGTGAAGTTAGCAGGTACAGAGATGCTTCTGACTGTAATCCTCTAAAGGAGCTCGCAGAATTTGCATTATCAGTCCTTGTTCTCCCACATGCAAATGCCGATGTAGAGAGAGTCTTCAGCCAAATGAACATCGTCAAGACTAAGCTGAGAAATAGAATGGAAACTAAAATGGCAAATGCCATTCTGGGGATAAGAGCTGGCCTTAGGAGGAATGACAAGTGCTGTTATAATTATGAGCTACCACCGGATGTTTTAAGAAAAATTGGAACAATGGAAGCCTACAGGGTAAAAGAAACAGAAGGTCCAGCAGCACATCCATGGCAGTGGCTAGCACCTCTCAAGAAAATGAAGAAGTCGAAGACTCAGCACACCACTTGTTTTTTGAGGTAAGTACAAAAAAATATTGCATGTACTGACATTATAAAACTTTCATGTAGGGTAATAACAAAATGATAAATTACCAATCTTTGCTCAAGGATCACCGGTGACAAATACTTATACATTATTAGTGATAATCAAAAAGATATATATATATATATATATATATATATATATATATATATATATATATATATATATATATATATATATATATATATATATATATATATATATATATATATATATATATATATATATATATATATACACTAACACTGAAATACTTCTGGCGGGTTTCTGCCAAAATCTAGCGGGATTTTGCATCCGACTAGCGGGAAAAATAATATGAGTTGGCAACACTGCTCGGCACTGTCGGCAGTTCTCGGCGTGGCGTCCCGATGCTCGTGACGGTGTGATCCCGTGAATCATTTTGCGCATTTACTGTAAATACGCGGTGCCAGCGAGCCATGGTGCCACAGCAAGTATAAGAAGTGCCAGAGATTACATGGGTGCCATTCCTTTTTCGCGAGAAGGTTTAGAAAAGGAGGTAAATGCGTGAAAAATGTGGGGAGGAAGGGAAGATGGCGGGGGAAGGGAAGATTTGAACCCGATGT
>NW_026112358.1:40000-67500 GCF_024679095.1 Eriocheir sinensis | reverse complement strand
TTATTATTATTATTATTTTTATTATTATTATTATTATTATTATTATTATTATTATTATTATTATTATTATTATTAACATTCATGACTGCCAGGGCTGTTCCACTCATCCACCACTCTGTTAGTATTGGCACTCACCACATGACTGCCAGGCCTGTTCCACTCATCCACCACTCTGTTAGTATGTGCACTCACCACATGACAGCCAGGCCTGTTCCACTCATCCACCACTCTGTTAGTATTGGCACTCACCACATGACTGCCAGACCTGTTCCACTCATCCACCAGTCTGTTAGTATTGCACTCACCACATTACTGCCAGGTCTGTTCCACTCATCCACCACTCTGTTAGTATTGGCACTCACCACATGACTGCCAGGCCTGTTCCACTCATCCACCACTCTGTAAGTATTGCAACTGACCACATGACTGCCAGGCCTGTTCCACTCATCCACCACTCTGTTAGTATTGGCACTCACCACATGACTGCCAGGCCTGTTCCACTCATCCACCACTCTGTTAGTATTGGCACTCACCACATGACTGCCAGGCCTGTTCCACTCATCCACCACTCTGTTAGTATTGGCACTCACCACATGACTGCCAGGCCTGTTCCACTCATCCACCACTCTGTTAGTATTGGCACTCACCACATGACTGCCAGGCCTGTTCCACTCATCCACCACTCTGTTAGTATTGGCACTCACCACATGACTGCCATGCCTGTTCCACTCATCCACCACTCTGTTAGTATTGGCACTCACCACATGACTGCCAGGCCTGTTCCACTCATCCACCACTCTGTTAGTATTGGCACTCACCACATGACTGCCAGGCCTGTTCCACTCATCCACCACTCTGTTAGTATTGGCACTCACCACATGACTGCCAGGCCTGTTCCACTCATCCACCACTCTGTTAGTATTGGCACTCACCACATGACTGCCAGGCCTGTTCCACTCATCCACCACTCTGTTAGTATTGGCACTCACCACATGACTGCCAGGCCTGTTCCACTCATCCACCACTCTGTTAGTATTGGCACTCACCACATGACTGCCAGGCCTGTTCCACTCATCCACCACTCTGTTAGTATTGGCACTCACCACATGACTGCCAGGCCTGTTACACTCATCCACCACTCTGTTAGTATTGGCACTCACCACATGACTGCCAGGCCTGTTCCACTCATCCACCACTCTGTTAGTATTGGCACTCACCACATGACTGCCAGGCCTGTTCCACTCATCCACCACTCTGTTAGTATTGGCACTCACCACATGACTGCCAGGCCTGTTCCACTCATCCACCACTCTGTTAGTATTGGCACTCACCACATGACTGCCAGGCCTGTTCCACTCATCCACCACTCTGTTAGTATTGGCACTCACCACATGACTGCCAGGCCTGTTCCACTCATCCACCACTCTGTTAGTATTGGCACTCACCACATGACTGCCATGCCTGTTCCACTCATCCACCACTCTGTTAGTATTGGCACTCACCACATGACTGCCATGCCTGTTCCACTCATCCACCACTCTGTTAGTATTGGCACTCACCACATGACTGCCAGGCCTGTTCCACTCATCCACCACTCTGTTAGTATTGGCACTCACCACATGACTGCCAGGCCTGTTCCACTCATCCACCACTCTGTTAGTATTGGCACTCACCACATGACTGCCAGGCCTGTTCCACTCATCCACCACTCTGTTAGTATTGGCACTCACCACATGACTGCCAGGCCTGTTCCACTCATCCACCACTCTGTTAGTATTGGCACTCACCACATGACTGCCAGGCCTGTTCCACTCATCCACCACTCTGTTAGTATTGGCACTCACCACATGACTGCCAGGCCTGTTCCACTCATCCACCACTCTGTTAGTATTGGCACTCACCACATGACTGCCAGGCCTGTTCCACTCATCCACCACTCTGTTAGTATTGGCACTCACCACATGACTGCCAGGCCTGTTCCACTCATCCACCACTCTGTTAGTATTGGCACTCACCACATGACTGCCAGGCCTGTTCCACTCATCCACCACTCTGTTAGTATTGGCACTCACCACATGACTGCCATGCCTGTTCCACTCATCCACCACTCTGTTAGTATTGGCACTCACCACATGACTCCCATACCTGTTCCACTCATCCACCACTCTGTTAGTATTGGCATTCACCACGTGACTGCCAGGCCTGTTCCATTCATCCACCACTCTGTTAGTATTGGCACTCACCACATGACTGCCAAGCCTGTTCCACTCATCCACTACTGTTAGTATTGGCACTCACCACATGACTACCAGGCCTGTCCCACAGCAATTTACAGCCCTCACTCCTGAAATAATACTATGTCTGATACTGTCATCCTACAAGATGTCTTATAAGGAAAACCATAGGGGACATATCTGCTTCCTAAACTACCATCCTACGGATTCCGTCCCTCTCTCTGTACTTTTATCTTCAGTTTCCTTTGAGGTCACGCTGTCTCTACTGTGGTAGACATGCATTCTTCAGTCTTTGCACAGGGCCCTGCTCTGTCTCCCATCCTTTTTGTACTCCACCCAGCAGCTTTCTCTAGGGTGGAGTGTTTGCAGGCCACCCGAAGGTCATAATTTCTGGGGGGGGCTAGGGGGAAAACAGCTAGGCCTCCACGATCCAGCAGGTGGAGGCGTCGAACACACTGGGCCGGCATCCAAGAAGCTTAACAACGCGAAAGCAGCCAGATAGCAACCGCCTGGCCAGAATTTGGTATCCATAGCCGAGGAGGAGGGCGTTAGCGGGTTGCTAGCGCGGCGCTAACGGGTTGCTAATAACATCACCTCCCGAAATGGTGTTATGTGGTTGTTATGCTCCTACCAAAATACCTATGTGCACAAAATAACCCGATATTAACGGTTTGCAAGCCTTACCACCAAGGGAGAATGATTTTGTGATGCATAAAGTGAAAATTTTCATGAAACATCGAAAAATACAGTGAGGATGAGGAGGTAAATGTGCCGTTGGAGACGCGCACGCAGTCTCCACAATATTTTGTTGCAGACTGACAATAGAGTAGCGCCAAGATGGAAATAATCTTTGCACGTGCAAGGAGGAGGGAGAGACGTTTTCGGAATCGCCTTGACCCCCTGGCATTAAATGACAACGATCTCATCCTCAAATACCGCTTCCCTCGGCATGCCTTGCAACAGATGATCGAGGAGATGCAGCCTCACCTGCAAAGGAGGACCCATCGTGGCCCTGCGATACTAACCCACTCCAGGTTTTGTTGGCCGTGAGGATATTTGCAAGTGGCTCCTTCCAAAATGTCATTGGAGACACTGCTGGTAAGATAGTGTGATCACATATAGAATATGTGTGTTATTCTGGTGATGCATATATACTTATTACATCTTCACCTCAGAATTCTGGCCTTTTTTTCCTTTGATAAAGTGGAAATAAATAGTTATATGAAATCCCATAAATAACGTTACCTACGTCACGGCTATAGATTTTTTTGTGATTGGGCGAATAAAATGATGTTGAATGTCAGTCATGGCATTTAGGTGTGGCTGCCTGTCAAGATGAAAGTCACTACAGCAAAGTGACTGTACGCCACGGTTTATAAAGTTATTAGCCAGTGGCAGGAACATGTCAAGAAAAATTCCTACCCGGTAGTGTCAAAATATGAGTGAATGATTAATAATGGAGATGAGAGTGGGACAGCCCCCGTGGTACTTGACGGCAGGTTAGGTTAGGTAATGTCGGGTTATTAACCAAAAGGGTATTATTATTGCAAAGGTCAGATTTTTTTCATGAAACTAGTTTTTCCTGTTAGATATCAATGTGCTTTTCATAAATCATACATTTGGTTGCATCAGAAAAAATTATTTAAAAAATATCCGATGAGAAGAAATATGAATGAAAAAGTTTTATATCCCCCTTAGAAAAAAAACATCTTAACATCTCTACGATAAATTTTGCACGAAATATGGGTAAAGGGGTACCTTACCCCATTTGATTATACTAATCTAACCAAACCTAACGTGCCGTAAAGTACCCCGGGGGCTGCTCCTCCGTAACGCCTCCCGTTATTAATCACGAGCTCCTCCGCTGTCCTGAAAACTCGGCCGACTGCACTGACTGATGCAGCTACTTCCTCCCAGGGTTTTTTCTTCCTGTCTGCAGTGATTTTGCTGTCCAGCTTCCCCCGTATCACAGCAGCCCGACTCTCCACCTCCTGTGCCAGTGTTAGGATCTCCGTATCGCTGAACCGTGACCGAAGCTTCTTCTTAGATGGTCCAGTAGCCATACTGCTGGTGTTAAACGCGCTGTCAGGACTTGTGAGTGTAGCCTGTGGTGAAGAGACGCTGTCTGAAGGCTTGTAAATAATGCCGCGTGACTCCCACAACCTCAAGAGAAAGGCTTCTTGTGATTGGCTGTCTTGCGTGTGACGTCGAGTCAGTGAGTAGCAGTGACGTATCACTCCCGCCCACCAATGAACACGCTTAG
Source organism: Eriocheir sinensis (assembly GCF_024679095.1). NCBI lineage: Eukaryota > Metazoa > Arthropoda > Malacostraca > Decapoda > Varunidae > Eriocheir > Eriocheir sinensis. The sequence continues at coordinate 63,003 of NW_026112358.1, read as the reverse complement.
TGCGTTAGCAACCGCCACCATCCAGTCCCCGCCATTCTCTTTGGATCGCGCCGAGCGGAGGTTGTTAGTTGGTTGCCTTGAGAGCGGTGGGTTAATCGGACGTTGCTAAATATCAACGGGAAAGCAACCTGCTTCTTGGATGCCGCGCCTGAACAGGCACTACAGAGTTGGGGGAAACACAACTGAAAACTTCCGGTTAGGGGTAGGTGTACATATAGATAGAAAGGAACTTCGTAGAATAGCCTACCCTCAGAGATGCCATGTGTTGGACGCCTGGCCTCTTATAGCCTCCGTATATCTGCATGTTTGTATGCAAGAGGATTTCACATTGAAGAGAGTGTCAAGACACCTCTCCACCTCTCTACCCGAGGGTGACGTCTCTTCTGGCCTCTCGTTCTTTATTTTTCTCCTGAGCAACGTTTAGCGTTTTTTGTGTTGTCGTTTTTAGCTTTTGCCCTTAATGCCTCTCGTGCAGTTTCCAAAAAAAATAATAGTGCTCCATAAAAATGTATCCAAGTTACTCCATTCATTTTCTTTAACATGTGATGAAATGAAAACTTTCATAGGAATTTTGTTGGTGTCAGGTTACTGCTGCGTTCCACGTCGCAGATTGTACTGGCAGAAGCAACCAGATGTGTACAGTGAGCTCATTGCTGGCTCCATGCGTCGGGATCGCTTTGATGAAATAATGAAGTTTTTCCATGCTGCAGACAACACAAAGCTGCCGAAAAATGATAAGAATGCCAAAGTCCGTCCGCTCTTGGAAATCTTGAATGATAATATTCTCAAGTATGGGGAAGTATTTGGACCAGGTAACGTATCTATTAATGAGTCAATGATACCATATTTTGGAAGGCACCCGGCTAAGCAGTTCATTCGAGGAGAGCCTGTGCGGTGGGGCTATAAAGCATGGGTGTCAACTGATCCAAATGGTTATGCCTTTGATATATCTGTTTACCAAGGCAAAGATGGCGCTAAAGATAAATCTGACACATTTTATGGTCTTGGTGGAAAAGTTGTTCTTGATGGTTTAGATGTGATGCAAAAATATTATCCAACAAAGAGGTTATCCCTTTATTTTGATAACATTTTCACATCACTCAAAATTTTAGAAAAAAATCAAGAGCATGGGTCATGATGCTACAGGTACGCTAAGAAAAAAACGGATCGAAAAGTGCCCATTCAGTAACCCTACAAAGTTTATGAAGTTACAAAGAGGATCTCTGGAACATTTTTGTGATACTGAATCAAAGATAATTGCAGCACGCTGGTATGATAATGGTATTGTTACTATTGCATCATCAGAATATGGTGTATCACCAGTAGTGAAGGCTGAACGTTATATTGCTTCTCAAAAGAAACGGATGAAAGTTCCCATGGCAAATGTCATTCATCAATATAACCAGAAAATGGGTGGAGTAGATAGACTAGCTCAAAACATTGCACAGTATCGGCCTTCCATTCGAGGAAAAAAGTGGTACTTCCCAATTGTCAGTTACATGATTAACGTATGTGTAAAAAATGCCTGGATTTTTGCAAGAGAGGGAGGTTAGAAAGATGATTTGTTATCATTCACGCGTGCCATTGCTACTGAATGGCTTCAGAACCTTGGAAAAAAGCCAGATAATCCAGGAAGATTGTGATCAATTCTCAGTGCTGCAAGCGTGTCTGCGCAAATGCGGTATGATAACGTTGGACATCACGTTGTGAAAACGAATCCTTCCAGGCGTTGTCGCTGCAAATTATGTAACAGTCAGACAGTATACATATGTCAGAAGTGTAAAGTACACGTGCATCAAAAGTGTTCAGTAGAGTATCATACCATGTAGGCCAGAATAATCCTGTGAAAATATATCCTAGTTTTATTCTTATCAGGATGTGATCGGATGTGCATTTTTTTATGAACAGATGAATCCTATTTTTTTCTTTGTTTTTATCAAGGTTATCCTAAGTTTTCGTTGTTTTATAACGAAATGTTTTTCTTATTTTACTTTTTTTCAACAGAAAGTGTAGTTTACATATCTTTTTTTTTTGTACCAAGAAATGTATCTTATTTTTTTCTTATGTGGAAGTAACTTTGTTATCTAGTATATTCGCATTGATGCTTCAGTGTTTTGTTATTGGTATCATGTGTATCCCGGTAGTTGCGTTTACGCAACATGTACTGCAGAAGGGACGCCGCTCGTTGCATTTGCGCAACGCCAAGTTTTCTTCAATAAAATAGAGGAATTTACATATTTGGAGTTCATATCGCCATAATTGTGTTGATAATATGCATATACTAAAGCCTCGTTATCAGATTCAAACTTTCATTAATTCCCGGCTTAAATGGGCTAAAGTTGGCGCCGTATGTGCACTCTGGATGTGTATTCTCGCCTTCTTTCACAACACGTTCAGGCAAGCCACTGACGAAAAAATATGTCTTTTTATTGCGGTATTGCGTGACTGTAATTTCAGTGACTACAAACGGCGGTGTGGGGTGTGAGGGAGGGCATGTTGAAGTGATTGATTTAAATTAGTACGCCTTCCCTCGTTTTCTCTAAATCCCTGTTTCTACATTCTCTAGTTTGGCTCCAAGCAGTGTCACGCATAAACCACGCCTCGGCCGTGTCTCCTCCCACAAACCTGCGTATGACCTGACTTGGTGTATATAGACTTAGGGTAGTCGTGGCCCAGAGTCGGCACAGTGTGAACGGGGCCTAAAGCCCCAAATACACTGCCGAATTTTGGTTCACGAATGTGTGCGAATATACAAGTCATCCTGTGTCGCGGACAAGTTCGGCATCTTTCTTGCCTGTTCTTGGCCGTTCGGGGACATGTCTGCGTCCACCGCGCGACTTTTGACAGTTGGTCACGACCGCCACGAAAGTTTCATGTTGCATGAAAAATTCGCGGCCGTTCGCCGAATGTGCACGAATGCAAAATGGACGTCGAATTGTCGCCGAAATGTCGCCGACATCTCCCAGACAATTCGGCGTCCAATTCGCGGTGTCCGGCGAATTGTCGCCGAATTTTGACCGTTAAAATTTTAATTTTGTTGGCGAATTTGTCGCCGACATGTCTCCGACTATTCGGACATTTCGCTGAATGGCCAAGACTATTCGGGGACATGTCCCCGAATATTCGGCGAACATTCGGCGAATTAATCACGATACGGCAAATCGGGTCGTGGTGGGAGGTGTACGCGGGGTCTGTCTATCTATCGATCTATCTATATCTATATACCTATTTGATAAAAGCTTGTCTTTTCGTGTGCTTGTATGGTAGATTATTATCGGTTGAGTTTTTTTTTTTTTACATATAAACATGAAATATATTACTGAGAAATCTGCTTGAATGTCTATCACAACAGTTGATTTTCACGCATTCACGAACAAAGAATGCGAGGGTGACACATCTATCAACATTCCCGCTTTGTTGGTGGACTGATGAAACTACTACTACTACTACTACTACTACTACTACTACTACTACTACTACTACTACTACTACTGTTACTACTACTACTACTTTATTTTTATATAACTATTACTACTACTAGTACCACCACTACAACAACAACAACTACTACTACTACTACCACCACTACAACTATTAATACTATTGCATAATGCTGAAGGGCGCCATCTTTGACCCGACGAGCACCGCGCCAACCTTGAACTGAAGTGTTTACATAGATTTACAGAGACTATTGCCCAGTCTAGGTGAAACTATATTAAATCAAATGCCACCAAGACTTTGCATTACTACTTTAGTGAATATTAAGTTGAAGGAAGTGGCGGTCGAGCTTGTTTTGGAGAGAGAGAGAGATTTAGTGAGTAGGCTATGTTATAATTAATTGTCAAATTCATAAATGGTAGGTGATGCAGCTGTTGTATTTGTATGGCTTAGGAGACTTTTGATGTTTATTTTATTATTGTTTTTACTTTAGTCAGTGTGTTATAACTTATTGGAAGTCACAGAAGAATAATGTAAAGTGACACAGCAGGCCATGGAGTGTTTGCCTAGGCGCTGTAAAAGGCAGTCAGATCCTTTACATTGTTTTCGTCACTGTTGTTTTTCATTGGCAGTAACAAGAAAATTTGTTCGTCAGCATTTTTTTTCGTTAGTATGTTTGTCATCAGTGTGTGTGTGTGTGTGTGTGTGTGTGTGTGTGTGTGTGTGTGTGTGTGTGATTTAGTTTTCTGTTCTGTAACTACTTTTATTATTATTATTATTATTATTATTATTATTATTATTATTATTATTATTATTATTATTATTATTATTATTATTATTATTATCATCATTATTACCATCCTTGCAATTACTGCCATGACCACCTTATCCAATCCATTCCTCTGCTTTTCTAACTCTATCCTTCAATGGTACTATTTATTAATGATCGTTTTCCCGTCCAGCAGTTTCGTGGCATAAGGACAGTCAAACACACAGGCACAAGGGTAGAACAGCCCAGAATTACCATGCAAGGACGCGACAGAAAGGTCAGTCATACTTATATTTCACTCTTTGGTGATGTTCGAGTTACTACCACCACCACCACTCCTACCACTACTGCTGCTACTACTACTACTACTACTACTACTACTACTACTACTACTACTACTACTACTACTACTATTGTTACAACTACTACTACTACTACTACTACTACTACTACTACTACTACTACTACTACTACTACTACTACTACTACTACTACTACTACTACTACTACTACTACTACTACTACTACTACTACTACTACTACTACTACTACTACTTTTTTTTAACTACTACATAAAAGATACCTCCACCCATATTTATTTTCCCGACATATAATCATATATCATAGCTTGGAGGTCATTAGCCCACTAAACAAAACTTTCCAACTTTCTTTTTCTCCCTTATAACGACCCTCCGACACTCCTCCCCTCCCCCATCACACCCCTCCGACACTCCTCCCCTCCCCTATCACACCCCTCCAACACTCCTCCCCTCCCCCATCACACCCCTCCGACACTCCTCCCCTCCCCTATCACACCCCTCCGACACTCCTCCCCTCCCCTATCACCAACCTCCGACACACCACCCCACCCCTAACACACCTCCGACCTCCTCCCTCCCCTATCACACCCTCCGACACTCCTCCCTCCTATCACACCCTCGACCTCCTCCCCTCCCATATCACCCCTCCGACACTCTTCCTCTCCCCCATCACACCCCTCCGACACTCGTCCGCTCCCCTATCACACCCCTCCGACACTCTACCCCTCTCTATCACACCCCTCCGACACTCCTCCCTCCCCATCACACCCCTCCGACACTCTTCCCTCCCCTTACACCCCTCCGACACTCCTACCCTCCCTATCACCCCTCCGACCTCCTTCCCCTCCCTAGCACACCCCTCCGACCCTCTCTCCCCTATCACACCCCTCCGACACTCTTCCTCTCCCCCATCACACCCCTCCGACACTCTTCCTCTCCCCCATCACACCCCTCCACCTCCTCCCTCCCCTCACCCCTCCCTCTTCCCTCCCCCTATCACACCCTCCAACCTCCTCCCTCCCCACACCCCTTCGACACTCTTCCCCTCCCCTATCACAACTCTCCGACACTCCTCCCTCCCCATCACACCCCTCCGACACTCTACCCCTCTCTATCACACCCCTCCGACACTCCTCCCCTCCCCTATCACACCCCTCCGACACTCCTACCATCCCCCATCACACCCCTCCGACACTCCTACCATCCCCCATCACACCCCTCCGACACTCCTCCCCTCCCCTATCACACCCCTCCGACACACCTCCCCTCCCCTATCACACCAATCCGACACTTCCCCTCCCCCATCACACCCCTCCGACACTCCTCCCCTCCCCTATCACACCCCTCCGACACTCCTCCCCTCCCCCATCACACCCCTCCGACACTCCTCCCCTCCCCCATCACGTCCCTCCGACACTCCTCCCCTCCCCCATCACACCCCTCCGACACTCCTACATTCCCCCATCACACCCCTCCGACACTCCTACCATCGCCCATCACACCCCTCCGACACTCTACCCCTCCCCTATCACACCCCTCCCTCCGGCCTCTCCTCCCCCCATCACACCCCTCCGACACTCCTACCATCCCCCATCACACCCCTCCGACACTCTTCCCCTCCCCCATCACGTCCCTCCGACACTCCTCCCCTCCCCAATCACACCCCTCCGACACTCCTACCCTCCCCGATCACACCCCTCCGACACTCCTACCATCCCCCATCACACCCCTCCGACACTCCTCCCCTCCCCCATCACACCCCTCCACCTCCTCCCTCCCCTATCACACCCGATCCGACACTCCTCCCCTCCCCCATCACGTCCCTCCGACACTCCTCCCCTCCCCCATCACACCCCTCCGACACTCCTCCCCTCCCCTATCACACCCCTCCGACACTCCTACCATCCCCCATCACACCCCTCCGACACTCCTCCCCTCCCCTATCACACCCCTCCGACACTCCTACCATCCCCCATCACAGCCTCCGACACTCCTCCCATCCCCGATCACACCCCTCCGACACATCTCCCCTCCCCCATCACACCCCTCCGACACTCCTACCATCCCCCATCACACCCCTCCGACACTCCTCCCCTCCCCTATCACGCCCCTCCGACACTCCTCCCCTCCCCTATCACACCCCTCCGACACTCCTCCTCCTCCCCTATCACACGCCTCCGACACCTCCCTCCCCATCACGTCCTCTACTCCTCCCCTCCCCATCCACCCCTCCGACACTCCTCCCCTCCCCATCCACCCTCCGACACTCTTCCCTCCCCATCACCCCTCCGACACTCCTCCCTCCCCTCATCACGTCTCCCTCTCCCATCACCTCCCTCCTCCCTCTTCCCTCCATCACCCTCCGACCTCTTCCTCCCTCCCCCATCACACCCCTCCGACCTCCTCCTCCCCATCACACCCCTCGACCTCCTCCCCTCCCATCACACCCCTCCGACACTCCTCCCTCCCCCATCACCCCTCTTCCTCTTCCTCCCCATCACCCCTCCGACACTCCTCCCCTGCCCATCACGTCCCTCCGACACTCTTCCCCTCCATCCACCCCTCCGACTCCTCCCTCTCCCCCATCACGTCCCTCCACACTCTTCCCTCCCCCATCACGTCCCTCCGACACTCCCTCCCCTCACACCCCTCCGACCTCCTCCCCTCCCCATCACGTCCCTCCGACACTCCTCCCTCCCCATCACGTCCCTCCGACCTCTTCCTCTCCCCATCACACCCCTCCGACCTCCTCCCTCCCCATCACGTCCCTCGACCTCTCCTCTCCCCATCATCCCTCAACACTCTTCCTCCCTCCCCATCACACCCTCCCTACACCTCCCTCCCCTCTCCCTCCTACCTCTTCCTCCCCATCACACCTCCTCCTCCTCCCATCACACCCCTCCGACACTCTTCCCTCCCCCATCACCCCTCCAACACTCCTCCCCTCCCCTATCACACCCCTCCGACACTCGTCCTCTCTCCCATCACACCCCTCCAACACTCTTCCTCTCCCCCATCACACCCCTCCAACACTCTTCCTCTCTCCCATCACACCCCTCCAACACTCTTCCTCTCTCCCATCACACCCCTCCAACACTCTTCCTCTCCCCCATCACACCCCTCCAACACTCTTCCTCTCTCCCATCACGTCCCTCCGACACTCTTCCCTCTCAATCCCATCACGTCCCTCCAACACTCTTCCTCCCCCTATCACGCCCCTCCGACACTCTTCCTCCCCCTATCACGTCCCTCCAACACTCTTCCTCCCCCTATCACCCTCGGACACTTCCTCTCCCCCATCACGTCCCTCTCCCACCTTCTCCCCTCCCCATCACGTCCTCCTACATTTCCTCTCCCCATCACGTCCCTTCTACACTCCCCTTCCTCTCCCCATCCCTCACACCTCCTTCCCCATCGTCCCTCCTTTCCCTCCCCATCACCCTCCGACACTCTTCCCTTCCCCATCACGTCCCTCCTACACTCTTCCCTCCCCCATCACGTCCCTTCGACAATTTTCCTCTCCCCCATCACGTCCCTCACCTCTCCGTTCTTCCCTTCCCCATCTCCTCCTCCCTCCCCATCCACGTCCCTCCTACCTCTTCCCCATCACCCCTCTCCGACACTCTTCCCTTCCCCATCACGTCCCTCCGACACTTCCTCTCCCCCAACACGTCCCTCCACCTCCCTCCCCATCGTCCTCTAACACTCTTCCCCTTATCCCACCTCGTCCCTCCTCCCTCTCCCTTATCCACGTCCTCCTCCCCTTCCCCTATCCACCCCTCCAACACTCTTCCTCCCCATCACGTCCCTCGACCTCTTCCCTCCCCTCTTACCGCCTCTCACCCTCCAATACTCTTTCCTCTTTCTCCCATCACGCCTCTCCAACGTGCTCTTTCCTCTCCCTTATCACACCCTCCAACACTGCTCATATCCACCTCTCCGATCACACGCCTCTCCCTTATCACTCTTCTCCAGCCTCCCCCTTATCACGCCTCTCCATTGCACTCTTCCTCTCCCCCATCACGCCACTCCGACACACTGCCACCCCCCACCCCACCTCACGCCTCTCCCGTCCCCTTCCTCCTTTCCCTTATCACACCTCTCCGACACTCTTCCTCCTCCCCCTTATCACGCCCTCACACAGTGCTTCCTCTCCCCCCATCACGCCCCTCCAGCACACTCATCTCCCCCTTATCACTCACCAGTGCTTCCCCTCCCTTATCACGCCTCTCGACACACTCCCTCTCCCTTATCACGCCTCTCGAACAGTCTTCCTCTCTCCCTTATCACGCCTCTCCGACACACTTCCTCCCCCGTATCACGACACTCTCCAGATTACACTCCTTCTCTCCCTTATCACGCCTCTCCGACACACTCCCGCCTTACGCCTCACCGGCTTACCTCCCTCCCTCCCGCCTCTCCTTGCACTCCCTCTCGCCTCACGCCTCTCAGACAATTCTCTCCCTCTCCTTATCACGCCTCTCCATGCCCTCCCTCTCCACTCTTTATCCACGCCTCTCCGACACACTCCTCCCCCTTATCACGCCTCCCCTCCATGAGTACACACCTCTCCCTTATCACGCTCTCTCCCGACTTGCACTCCTCTCCCCTTATCACGCCTCTCACCAGTACCCTCTCCTCCTTATCACGCCTCTCCACACACCTCCTCTCCTTACCTCACGCCTCTCCGACACACTTCCCTCCCCTTATCACGCCCTCTCTGAACCTCCCTGACCCCTTATCACGCCTCCGACAGCTTCCTCCCTCTCTCCCTTATCACGCCTCTCCGCCACACTCCCTCCCCCTTATCACGCCTCTCTGAAACTCTCCCAATCCTCATATCCACGCCTCTCCGCCAGCACTCCTCACCTCCCCTTATCACCAGTGCTAAATCCTCCCACTCCCTTTATCACGCCTCTCCGACACTTGTCCTCTCCTTCACCTCTCCATTTGCTCCCTCTATCACGCCTCTGACATACCACTCCACCCCTTATCACGCTCTCTCGACCTCCTCCCCTTATCACGCCACTCCATTTTACACTCCCTCCCCCTTATCACGCCTCTCTCTGAAACTCTCCTCCTTCCCTTTACTCCTGCCTCTCCGAGCCTCCCTCCCCTTATCACGCCATTCTCCGACCTCCCTTCCTCCCTTGTATCAAACGCCTCTCCGGCCACACTCCTTTCTCTTTATCACGCCTCTCCGACACACCTCCCTCTCCCTTCCACGCCTTCCTCCACACCTCCCTCCCCTTATCACGCCTCTCTGAAACTTTCTCCCTCCCTTTATCACGCCTCTCCGGCACTCCCACTCCCTTATCACGCCGCTCCGACACTTGCTCTTCCCTTATCACGCCTCTCCGATTTACCTCCCCTCTTCCTCTATCACGCCGCCTCCAGATACACGCCTCTCTCCCCTTATCACTCCTCTCCGACACAGCTCCTCTCTCCCTTATCCACGCCTCAAACCCTCCCTCCCCCTTATCTCGCCTCCTTACCTCCCTCCCCCTTATCACGCCTCTCCGAAACACTTCCCTCCCCTTATCACGCCTCTCCACCACACTAACTTCCCCTTATCACGCCTCTCAATCTTCCCCTCCCTTATCACCGCCTCTCCGACACACTCCTCCCTCTTATCACGCCTCTCAAGCACCTCCCTCCCCATGTCCTTACTCTCCCAGGCTTACTCCCTCCCCATTATCCGCCTCTCCGACACTCTCCCTCTCCCTTATCCGCCTCTCCGACCTCCCTCCCCTTATCACGCTCTCTCCGACACCTCCTCCCCTTACTCACGCCTCTCTGACACTCCCTCCCCTTATCACGCCTCTCCGACACCTCCCTCCTTATCACGCCTCTCAGACACACTCCCTTCCCCCTTATCACGCCTCTCGACACCTCCTCACCCTTATCTCGCCTCTCCGACTTCCTCCCCACCTTCACCTCTCGACACCTCCCTCTCCTTATCCACGCCTCTCCGACACCTCCCTCCCCTTATCACGCCCCTCCGACACACTCCTCCCCTTATCACGCCTCTCCGACCTCCCCTTCCCCTTATCACGCCTCTCCGACACTCCTCCTTTATCAATCCTCTCAGCTTACACTCCCTCCCCTTATCGCCTCTCCCGACACACTCCTCTCCCTTATCACGCCTCTCGACACCTCCTCGCCCATCCTCTTCCACCTCCCCTTATCACGCCTCTCCGACACACTCCCTCCCCTTATCACGCCTCTCCGACACCTCCTCCCCTTATCACGCCTCTCCGACCCCTCCCTCCCCTTATCACGCCCCTACGACACACTCCCTCTCCCTTATCACGCCTCTCCGAGACACTCCCTCCCCCTTATCACGCCTCTCCGAAACACTCCCTCCCCTTATCCACGCCTCTCCGACACCTCCTCCCCTTATCACGCCTCTCGAAACCTCCCTCTCCCTTATCACGCCTCTCGACACCTCCTCCCCTTATCACGCCTCTCCGACACTCCCTCCCCCTTATCCACGCCTCTCGACACCTCCTCCCCCTTGTCACGCCTCCTTCACCTCCTCTCCTTATCCGGCCACTCCGACCTCCCTTCCCTTATCACGCCTCTCCCCAGCCTCCTCCCCCTTATCCACACTCTCCCCCTCCCTAATCCGCCTCTCCCGCCTCTTCTCCCCTTCTCCTCCCCGGCCTCCCTCCCCTTATCACGCCTCTCAGCCACTCTATCCCCTCTCCCCTCCCTCCTCACACTTCCCTCCCTCCCTCTTATCACGCCTCTCCTAAACACTCCTCCCCTTATCACACCTCTCCCTGCTCCCTCTCCCCTTATCACGCCTCTCCGACACCTCCCTCCCCTTATCACGCCTCTCTCCTCCCTCGCCCTTATCTCGCCTCTCCGACACACTCCCTCCCCCTTATCACGCCTCTACGACACCTCCCTCCCTTTATCCACGCCTCTGAGCACCTCCTCCCCTTATCACGCCTCTCCGACTCAGTCCCCCTATCCACCTCCCTCTGCTTATCACGCCTCTCGACACCCACTCCTCCCCTTATCACGCCTCTCAAACACACTCCCTCCCCTTATCACGCCTCTCCCGACACCTCCTCCCCTTATCACGCCTCTCGCACCTCCCTCTCCCTTATCACGCCTCTCGACACCTCCCTCCCCCTTATCACGCCTCTCCGACACACTCTCTCCCCCTTATCACGCCTCCCCACAACACTCCCTCTCCGATATCACGCCTCTCCGACACACTCCCGCCCCCTTATCAAACCTCTCCGACACCTCCTCCCCTTATCACGCCTCTCGACACTCCCTCCCCTTATCCGCCTCTCCGACCTCTCTCTCCCTTATCACGCCTCTCCGGCACTCCTCCCTTATCTCCCCTTATCCACCTCTCCCTGCCTCCTTATTACACACTCCCATTCCTTCTCTCCCCCTTATCACGCCTCTCGACACACTCCCTCTCCCTTATCACGCCTCTCCATTACACTCCCTCCCCTTATCCACGCCTCTCCGACACACTCCCTCTCCTTTATCACGCCTCTCAACACTCCCTCTCCTTATCACGCCTCTCTCCCCTGACACACTCCCTTATCACGCCTCTCCGACACACTCCTCCCCTTATCACGCCTCTCCCATCCCTCTCCCTTATCACGCCTCTCCGACACACTCCCTCTCCCCTAACACGCCTCACCGCCACTCCTCCCCCTTATCACGCCTCTCAACACCTCCCTCTCCTTATCACGCCTCTCAAACACACTCCTTCCCCTTATCACGCCTCTCACACCACTTCCACACCTCCCTCCCCTTATCACCTCTCCGACACACTCCCTCTCCTTTATGCCTCTCTGACATACTCCTCCCCTTATCACGCCTTTCCGACACCTCCCTCCCCCTTATCACGCCTCTCCGACACCTCCCTCCCCTCCACCTTTCCAGCCTCCCTCCTTATCACGCCTCTCCGACTCCCTCCCCCTTATCACCTCTCCGACACACTCCCTTTCTCTTATCACGCCTCTCCGACACTCCCTCCCCCTTATCCCACGCCTTCCAGGCCTCCCTCCCCACTCCCTTATCCTTCCAGACACACTTCTCCCCTTACCTCCCTCTCACGGCTTACCTCCCTCCCCTTTATCACACCTCCTTGCCCTCCCTCTTATCCGCCTCTCGCCTTTCTCCCTCCCTTTATCACGCCTCTCAGACCTCCCTCCCTCATATCCGCCTCTCGATACCTCCTCCCTTTATCACGCCTCTCCCTTCCTCCTCCCCCTTATCCGCCTCTGTACCTCCCTCTCCTTATCACGCCTAAACACTCCCTCCCCATATCTTCTACCTGCTCCTCCCTCCCCCTTATCACGCCTCTCCGACACCTCCCTCCCCTTATCACGCCTCTGACACCTCCCTCCCCCTTATCACGCCTCTCCGACACCTCCTCCCCCTTATCACTCTCCAACCACTCCTCCTTATCACGCCTCTGCCTCCTCCCTCCTACCTCTCCCTCCTCCCCTTTTTCAAGCCTCTCCCCTCCCTCCCCCTTATCACTGCCTCCCTCCCCTTATCACGCCTCTCCTCCCCCCTCTCTCCCGCCTCTCCTCTTGTCCTCCTCCTCTCCAACACCCTCCCCCTTATCACGCCTCTCAACCTCCCTCCCCTTATCACGCCTCTCCGACACACTCCTTTCCTTATCCGCCTCTCCGACACACTCCCTCCCCTTATCCGCCTCTCCACACACTCCTCTCCCTTTATCACGCCTCTCCGATACAACCTCTCCCTTATCACGCCTCTCCAACACCTCCCTCCTTTATCACGCCTCTCCGACACTTCCTCCCCCTTATCACGCCTCTCCGATACCTCCTCCCCTTATCACGCCTCTCAGCCTCCCTCCCCTTATCACCTCTCTTCTCAAACACACTCCCTCCCCTTATCCGCCTCTCCGACACTCCCTCCCCTTATCACGCCTCTCGACCTCCCCTCCTCTTATCACGCCTCTCCGACACTCCCTCTTCCTTATCACGCCTCTCCAACCTCCTCTCCCCTTATCCTGCCTCTCCTCCTCTCTCCCCCTTATCACGCCTCTCCGACACACTCCCCTCCCTCTTATCCACGCCTCTCCAGAACACCTCCCTCCCCTTATCCACGCCTCTCCGACACTCCTCCCCTTATCCCCTTCACGCCACTCCGACACACTCTTTCCTTATCACGCCTCTCAGATCCCTCCCTTATCACGCCTCTCCGACTTGCTCCCTCCCCTTATCACGCCTCTCCACACTCCCTCCCTTATCACGCCTCTCCACTCCCTCCCTCCCTCCCCTTATCCACGCCTCTCCGACCACACTCCCTCCCCTTATCCGCCTCTCCACACTCCCTCCCCCTTATCACGCCTCTCCGAGACACTCCCACCCCCTTAACACGCCTCTCGACTCACCTCCCTCTCCTTATCACGCCTCTCCGACACCTCCCTCCCCTTATCACGCCTCTCCGCTACACTCCCTCCCCCTTATCACGCCTCTCCAACACACTCCCTCCCCCTTATCACGCCTCTCCGACACACTCCCTCCCCCATATCACGCCACTCCGACACACTCCCACCCCCATATCAACCCACTCCCACACACTCCCTCCCCTTATCACGCCTCTCCGACACTCCCTCCCCTTATCACGCCTCTCTCGACACTCCCTCTCCTTTATCCACGCCTCTCAGACCCTCCCTCCCCTTATCACGCCTCTCCGACACACTCCCTCTCCCTTATCACGCCTCTCCGACACACTCCCTCCCCCTTATCACGCCTCTCCGACACACTCCCTCCCCCTTATCACGCCTCTCCGACACACTCCCTCCCCCTTATCACGCCTCTCCGACTCACTCCCTCCCCCTTATCACGCTTCTCCGACTCCCTCCCTCCCCCTTATCACGCCTCTCCGACACACTCCCTCCCCCTTATCACGACTCTCCGACACACTCCCTCCCCCTTATCACGCCTCTCCGACACTCCCCTCCCTTATCACGCCTCTCTGACACTCCCTCCCCTTATCACGCCTCTCCGACACCTCCCTCCCCTTATCACGCCTCTCCGACACCTTCCTCCCCTTATCACGCCTCTCCCCTGCCTCCCTCCCCTTATCACGCCTCTCCGACCCCTCCCTCCCTCTTATCACGCCTCTCTCCATCTCCTCCTCTCCCTTATCACGCCTCTCCATTCCACTCCCTCCCCTTATCACACTCTCAAACACTCCCTCCCCTTCACGCCTCTCAGCACTCCCTCCCCCTTATCCGCCTCTCCGACACCTCCCTCCCCCTTATCCACGCCTCTCCGACACACTCCTCTCCTTATCACGCCTCTCCGACACTCCTCCCCTTATCTCGCCTCTCCGCCACACTCCCTCCCCTTTATCTCGCCTCTCCGACACACTCCCTCCCCATTATCACGCCTCTCCGACACTCCCTCCCCTTATCCGCCTCTCCTGACACACTCTTCCCTTATCACGCCTCTCCGACACACTCCCTCTCCCTTATCACGCCTCTCCGACACTCCCTTTCCCTTATCACGCCTCTCCGTTTACTCCTCCCTCCCTGCCTCTCCACCTCGCTCTCCCTTATCACGCCTCTCCGACACACTCTCTCCCCTTTATCTCGCCTCTCCTACACACTCCATCTCCCTTATCTCGCCTCTCCCACTCCTCCCCTTATCCTCTCCGATACCTCCCTCTCCCTTATCACGCCTCTCCGACACACTCCTCTCCCTTATCACGCCTCTCCCGACACACTCCCTCTCCTTATCCGCCTCTCCGACACACTCCCTCTCCTTATCCGCCTCTCCGAAAAACTCCCTCTCCCTTATCACGTCTCTCCGACACACTCCTCTCCCTTATCACGCCTCTCCGACACACTCCCTCCCCCTTATCAAGCCTCTCCGACACACTCCCTCCCCCTTATCACGCCTCTCCGACACACTCCCTCTCCCTTATCACGCCTCTCCGACACATTCCCTCCCCCTTATCACGCCTCTCCGAGACTCCCTCTCCCTTATCCACGCCTCTCCACACCTCCCTCTCCCTTATCACGCCTCTCCGATACCTCCCTCTCCCTTATCACGCCTCTCCTTCACACCACCTCCCCCTTATCTCGCCTCTCCGACACACTCCCTCTCCCTTATCACGCCTCTCCGACACACTCCCTCGCCCTTATCACGCCTCTCCGACACACTCCCTCTCCCTTATCCACGCCTCTCCGGCCTCCCTCTCCCTTATCACGCCTCTCCGCTCCCTTATCCGCCTCTCCACACTCCCTCCCCTCCTTATCACGCCTCTCCGACACACTCCATCCCCCTTATCACGCCTCTCCCACACACTCCCTCTCCCTTATCACGCCTCTCGGCCTCCTCCTCCCCTTATCACGCCTCTCCGACACCTCCTCCCCTTATCACGCCTCTCCGACACACACTCCTCCCTTATCACGCCTCTCCAGCCACTCCTCCCTTATCACGCCTCTCCGACACTCCCTCTCCTTATCCACGCCTCTCCGACACCTCCCTCACCCTTTTCACTCCTCTCAGACACACTCCCTCTCCCTTATCACGCCTCTCCGACACCTCCCTCCCCTTATCACGCCTCTCCGATCTCCCTCTCCCTTATCACGCCTCTCCGACACTCCTCCTCTTATCACGCCTCTCGACTCCTCCTCTCCTTATCACGCCTCTCCGACACACTCCTCCCCTTATCACGCCTCTCCGACACTCCTCCCCTTATCACGCCTCTCCACCTCCCGGCTTACTCCCTCCCTTATCACGCCTCTCCTTATCACGCCTCTCGAGACCTCCTCTCCCTTATCCGCCTCTCCCACACTCCTCCCCTTATCACGCCTCTCCGATACCTCCTCTGTCTTATCCACGCCTCTCCGCACACTCCTCTCCCTTATCAGCCAGGGTCAGCATTCACCCAGACATCAAGCCAGGATCAGCATCACCCCGACATCTAAGCCAGGGGTCAGCATCCCACCCCGACATTTTAAGCAGTTCAGCATCCCACCCATCTAAGGCAGGGTCAGCATCCCATCCCGACATATAAGCCAGGGCATCCCACCCCGACATCTAAGCCAGGGGTCATCCCCACCCCGACATATAAGCCAGGGACAGCATCCCACCCCCACATATAAGCCACGGTCAGCATCCCACCCTGACATCTAAGTCGGTCAACATCACCCCGACATCTAAGCCGGGATCAGCATCCCTCCGACATCTAAGCCAGGGTCTGCATCCCACCCCGACATATAAGCCAGGGTCAGCATCAAACCCCGACATCTAAGCCAGGGTCAGCATCCCACCCCGACATATAAGCCAGGGTCACCATCCCAGTCCGACATCTAAGCCAGGCTCAGCATCCCACTCCGACATCTAAGCCAGGGTCAGCATCCCACCCCGACTTGCTAAGCCAGGGTCAGCATCACCCCGACATCTAAGCCAGGGTCAGCATCCACCCCGACATCTAAGCCAGGGTCAGCATCACCCCGACATATAAGCCAGGGTCAGCATCCCACCTCGACATCTCAGCCAGGGTCAGCATCCCACCCCGACATATGAACCAGGGTCAGCATCCCACCCCGACATATAAGCCAGGGTCAGCATCCCACCCCGACATATAAGCCAGGGTCAGCATCCCACCCCGACATCTAAGCCAGAGTCAGCATCCCACCCCGACATCTAAGCCAGAGTCAGCATCCCACCCCGACATCTAAGCCAGAGTCAGCATCCCACCCCGACATATAAGCCAGGGTCAGCATCCCACCCCGACATATAAGCCAGGGTCAGCATCCCACCCCGACATCTAAGCCAGGGTCAGCATCCCCCGACATCTAAGCCAGGTCAGCATCACCCCGACATCTAATCCAGGGTCAGCATCCCACCCCGACATCTAAGCCAGGGTCAGCATCACGACCCGAAATCTAAGCCAGGTCAGCATCACCCCGACATCTAAGCCAGGGTCAGCATCCCACCCGACATCTAAGCCAGGGTCAGCATCCCACCCCGACATATAAGCCGGTCAGCATCCACCCCGACATCTAAGCCAGGGTCAGCATCCACCCGACATCTAAGCCGGTCAGCATCCACCCGACATCTAAGCCAGGATCAGCATCACCCCGACATCTAAGCCAGAGTCAGCATCCACCCGACATCTAAGCCAGGGTCAGCAGCCCACCCCGACATCTAAGTCAGGGTCAGAATCCCTACCCGACATCTTAGCCAGGGTCAGCATCCCAGCCCGACATCTAAGCCAGGGTCAGCATCCCACCCCGACATCTAAGCCAGGGTCAGCATCCCACCCCGACATTTAAGCCAGGGTCAGCATACCCCCCCGACATCTTAGCCAGGGTCAGCATCCCACCCCGACATCTAAGCCAGGTCAGCATCCACCCCGACATCTAAGCCAGGTCAGCATCCACCCCGACATGTAAGCCAAGGTCAGCATCCCACCCCGACATCTAAGCCAGGGTCAGCATCCCACCCGACATCTAAGCCAGGGTCAGCATCCACCCCGACTAAGCCAGGGTCAGCATCCCCGACATCTAAGCCAGGGTCAGCATCCCACCCCGACATGTAAGCCAGGGTCAGCATCCCACCCCGACATCTAAGCCAGGGTCAGCATCCACCCCGACATCTAAGCCAGGTCAGCATCCCACCCCGACATCTAAGCCAGGGTCAGCATCCACCCCGACATATAAGCCAGGTCAGCATCCCACCCCGACATCTAAGCCAGGGTCAGCATCCCACCCCGACATCTAAGCCAGGGTCAGCATCCCACCCAGACATATAAGCCAAGGTCAGCATCCCACCCAGACATCTAAGCCAGGGTCATCCCACCCCGACATATAAGCCAGGGTCAGCATCCCACCCCGACATCTAAGCCACGGTCAGCATCACCCCGACATCTAAGCCAGGATCAGCATCCACCCCGACATCTAAGCCAGGGTCAGCATCCACCCGACATATAAGCCAGGGTCAGCATCCCACCCGACATATAAGCCAGGGTCAACATCCCACCCCGACATATAAGCCAGGGTCAGCATCCCACCCCGACATCTAAGCCAGGGTCAGCATCCCACCCCGACATCTCAGCCAGGGTCAGCATCCCACCCCGACATATGAACCAGGGTCAGCATCCCACCCCGACATATAAGCCAGGGTCAGCATCCCACCCCGACATATAAGCCAGGGTCAGCATCTCACCCCGACATCTAAGCCAGGGTCAGCATCCCACCCCGACATCTAAGCCAGGGTCAGCATCCCACCCCGACATCTAAGCCAGGGTCAGCATCCCACCCCGACATCTAAGCCAGGGTCAGGATCCAACCCCGACAACTAAGCCAGGGTCAGCATCCCACCCCGACATTTAAGCCAGAGTCAGCATCCCACCCCGACATCTAAGCCAGGGTCGGCATCCCACCCCGACATCTAAGCCAGGGTCAGCATCCCACCCCGACATATAAGCCAGGGTCAGCATCCCAACCTGACATCTTAGCCAGGATCAGCATCTCACCACGACATCGAAGCCAGGATCAGCATCCCACCCCGACATCTAAACCAGGGTCTGCATCCCACCCCGTCATCTAAGCCAGGATGAGCATCCCACGCCGACATCTAAGTCAGGGTCAGCATCCCACCCCGACATCTAAGCCAGGGTCAGCATTCCACCCCGACATCTAAGCCAGGATCAGCATCCCACCCCGACATCTAAGCCAGGGTCAGCATCCCACCCCGACATTTAAGCCAGGATCAGCATCCCACCCCAACATCTCAGCCAGGGTCAGCATCCCATCCCGACATATAAGCCAGGGTCAGCATCCCACCCCGACATCTAAGCCAGGGTCAGCATCCCACCCCGACATCTAAGCCAGGGTCAGCATCCCACCCCGACATATAAGCCAGGGTCAGCATCCCACCCTGACATCTAAGTCAGGGTCAGCATCCCACCCCGACATCTAAGCCAGGATCAGCATCCCACTCCGACATCTAAGCCAGGGTCAGCATCCCACCCCGACATATAAGCCAGGGTCAGCATCCCACCCCGACATCTAAGCCAGGGTCAGCATCCCACCCCGACAAATAAGCCAGGGTCAGCATCCCACCCCGACATCTAAGCCAGGGTCAGCATCCCACCTCGACATCTCAGCGGTCAGCATACCACCCCGACATATAAGCCAGGGTCAGCATCCCACCCCGACATCTAAGCCAGGGTCAGCATCCCACCCCGACATATAAGCCAGGGTCAGCATCCCACCCCCACAAATAAGCCAGGGTCAGCATCGCACCCCGACATCTAAGCCAGGGTCAGCATCCCACCCCGACATCTAAGCCAGGGTCAGCATCCACCCCGACATCTAAGCCAGGGTCAGCATCCCACCCCGACATATAAGCCAAGGTCAGCATCCCACCCAGACATATAAGCCAGGGTCAGCATCCCACCCCGACATATAAGCCAGGGTCAGCATCCCACCCCGACATCTAAGCCAGGGTCAGCATCCCACCTCGACATCTCAGCCAGGGTCAGCATCCCACCCCGACATCTAAGCCAGGGTCAGCATCCCACCCCGACATCTAAGCCAGGGGCAGCATCCCACCCCGACATCTAAGCCAGGGTCAGCATCCCACCCCGACATCTAAGCCAGGGTCAGCATCCCACCCCGACATATAAGCCAGGGTCAGCATCCCACCCCGACATCTAAGCCAGTGTCAGCATCCCACCCCGACATATACGCCAGGGTCAGTATCCCACCCCGACATGTAAGCCTTGGTCAGCATCCCACCCCGACATGTAAGCCAGGGTCAGCATCCCACCCCGACATATAAGCCAGGGTCAGCATCCCTACCCGACTTCTAAGCCAGGGTCAGCATCCCACCCCGACATATAAGCCAGGGTCAGCATCCCACCCCGACATCTAAGCCAGGGTCAGCATCCCACCCGGACATCTAAGCCAGGGTCAGCATCCCACCCCGACATATAATCCAGTGTCAGCATCCCACCCCGACATATAAGCCAGGGTCAGCATATCACCCCGACATCTAAGCCAGGGTCAGCATCCCACCCCGACATCTAAGCCAGGATCAGCATCCCACCCCGACATATAAGCCAGGGTCAGCATCCAACCCCGACATATAAGCCAGGTTCAACATCCCACCCCGACATATAAGCCAGGGTCAGCATCCCATCCCGACATATAAGCCAGGGTCAGCATCCCACCCCGACATATATGCCAGGGTCAGCATCCCACCCCGACATCTAAGCCAGGGTCAGCATCCCACCCCGACATATATGCCAGGGTCAGCATCCCACCCCGACATCTAAGCCAGGGTCAGCATCCCACCCCGACATATAAGCCAGGGTCAGCATCCCACCCCGACATATAAGCCAGGGTCAGCATTCATTCCCTCTTGCATGTCATTATCTTTCTCTTCCTTATCCCTTCGGAGGTTTCTTTCTCCCTTCCATTCATCTTATGCCGTCCATACATATCCCTTACTCCATCTAAATATTCTTTGCTACTCACTTGGCTATTTACTACCTCCCTTTGCTGTCTACTTGACTCACTCCCTCCCTTTCTTTATTCTTTCTATTTTTCTCCCTTCCTGCCTTCCTTCCTTTTCTTCCATCCTTCCTTCCTTCTTCCCTCCCTTCTATCATTATTCATAAAATAATCTTCCTTTCTTGCTTCTCTCTCTCTCTCTCTCTCTCTCTCTCTCTCTCTCTCTCTCTCTCTCTCTCTCTCTCTCTCTCTCTCTCTCTCTCTCTCTCTCTCTCTCTCTCTCTCTCTCTCTCTCTCTCTCTCTCTCTCTCTCTCTCTCTCTCACACACCCACACACACACACACACACACACACACACACACACACACACACACACACACACACACACACACACACACACACACACACACACACACACACACACACACACACACACACACACACACACACACACACACACACACACACACATACACACACACACAGTATTTTTTTGTTGTTTTATTAGTTATTTTTTTAGATTTTTTTTGTTTTGCTCCTTTTTTTTACTGATTTTCATTGTTTTATGATTTTATTTTTATTTTTTTGGTATATTATTTTTTAGGCATTGTTATTTTATTACTTTTTTGTTATTTTATCTTAGTGTAGCGTTAATTTTTTTTTAGTTTTTTTGTTTTCGGATTTTTTCTTTGATTTTCTCTTTTTTATGCAAGAACAAAACAAAAATGAAAGAAAAGAAGCCCAACTCCGCCCCGCGCCGCGCCCCCGCCTGCCCTCCCTGGCCTGCCGCTGCTGCCGCTGCCGGTGCTCGTGTTGCTCCTGTCGCCCGAGCCTAGAGGACGACGGTGCCTCCCCCCTCTCCTCCTGCCCCTCCTCCCCCCTTCCTTCCAAGCTGTCACTCTTTCCCTCCCCTCCATCTTCGTCCTCGGCCTCTGCCCCCACCCTCTCCTCCTCGCCCCTTCCTTCCAAGCTGTCACTCCTTCCCTCCCCTCCATCTTCGTCCTCGGCCTCTGCCTCCACTCTCTCCTCCTGCCCCTCCTCCCCCCTTCCTTCCAAGCTGTCACTTCTTCCCTCCCCTCCATCTTCGTCCTCGGCCTCTGCCGCACACTCCTCCTGCTCCTCCTCCTCCATCACCCGCTCCTCCTTCTGCTTCTTTTCCTCACTCTCTTCCTCCATCTTCCCTTCCTCTCCCTGTTCCTTCTCCTTTTCTTCGTTCATCTTCCTTTCTTCTTCCTGTTCCTCTCTCTCCCTCTCTTCCTCCTCTTTCCTCTCTTCGTCCCCTCCCTCCCCCCTTCCTTCCACGCACTCCCTCCCTCCCTTCTCTCCATCTTCGTCTTCGGCCTCTGCCCCCCACTCCTCCTCCTGCTCCTCCTCCTCCATCACCCACTCCTCCTCCTGCACACTCCGCTCCGTGTACTCGAGGCCCTCGGCCCGCCAGCCTCGCCTGGCCGCCAGGGCGTCCAGCTCCTGCCGCCAAGCCGCCTCGTTGTTGTTGAGCGCGGCGAGGCGGCTGCGCCATTGCTGCACCATGCCGCCTTTCCTGGACTGGTAGAGGCGGTACAGGAACTCCCGTTCCTGGTCGTGTTTGGGGACGTCCATCAGGTTGAACCTGATCTTGCGAGGCCTCGGGGGAAGCTCCTCGGCCTCGGCCTTGATCCTGTCGGCGTTGAGCTGCCGCACTCGTTCCCGTCCCTCGGCAAGCCGCTTCTTTTCATACTTCTCCAGCTCCCTGTAGCGCCGCCGCCACTCCTCGGCAGTCATGCCGCAGCGGCACTCCTCGCAGGCGATGAGGTAGATGAAGTGCTCGGCACACTCGTTGGTGGCCATCGAGGCGCCGTGCTTCACGGTGTGGTGCCCGAGAGTGGTGTGCTGTGCATGCATGTGTTGGTGCTGGCCTTCCAGCGTGCTGCAGCACAGCCCCTTGGGCGATGAGATCTGCCCCTGCTTGGTGCTCGGGAATTTCTGTTTCTTGGATTGGGGTGG
>NW_026112358.1:0-32500 GCF_024679095.1 Eriocheir sinensis | reverse complement strand
TATATATATTTTTTTTATGTGTGTGTGTGTGTGTGTGTGTGTGTGTGTGTGTGTGTGTGTGTATATATATATATATATATATTCTATACATTAGTTTAAAACACATTTTGGAGTGTTTTTACAGCATGCTGCATCATCTCTCACTTGGTTACAATGTGTTTGAACCTGTCAAGCAGCCAAGTAGCCAATGACCAGGATTGCATCATCTCTCTCAGGCTCTGTCCTGTTCCTCTTACATCATGTTAGGACATACCCGGACTTGTGCCACTGTGTAGTAGTTTGTCTGTTTAGGTGTTGCAGGCCAGCCACTCATTCCTGAGCTAACAGCAAGAGCGTAGAGATGTCACTGACCACAAGGATTAATGTATCTCGTAGGAAGTGTGGGAAGATTTTAACAGAATTCCTTTAAAGTCTGGGAAAGCATGGAGAGCTATATGCAAACAGTGTAAACTGGAGTTACAAGGAATAGTAGCAAGACTGAAAACAACCAAATTTATTGTCATAAGAATTAAAATCCTTATTTTTTAAAGATTTTGAATTTCGATTTCAAAGAATTTTTATGAACTACTTTCAAAGAAGTGTATCATTATTTTTCAGAGACCGCTTTTACAGTATAAATTCAATGTGCTTTTGTTTTAAATACAGCACATAGTAATTTTCTTTTTTAAATTAATTACTTCAGGAAATAAGTACAGTTCATTATAAGTAAACCTCTATGATTTCCTTTTTTTAATAGCATGTGGAAGTTTTTGTTATACTGTATTGTAACAGGATGTGCTTAATATTCTGTTTCTCAGAAATAAGTACAGTTCTTTACAAGTAAAACACTTTGATTTAATTTTTTAATGGAATGTGGAGTTTTTCTTTTTTTGTATTGTAAAAGGAAGCTTGTAGTGTTCTATTCCTCAGGAATATATAAAGCAGGTGTTAGTATGTTTTTTTTATAAATATTTTTCCTTTACATTACATGTTGGTTTGGGCAGAAGTAAATAACTGATTTAAATCAATGATTTTTTTTTTTTTCGTTTGATTTAAATCTTGATTTAAACCACTGATTTAAATCATCATGATCTAATTCGGCCAACCCTGAATAAAATAAAACAATAATATGTTAATAGATGAAATAACAGCCATGAACTGTGAAAACAAGGAATCGAGTAATTGGAGAACATACTACAATAGGCTAACGTACGCGTTCCCTCTTGAAAACGATAAACAAATATATACACCTCTGAAAACTAAAGTCACCTAGAAATAATAACAAAAGAACAAAGCAATAAATAACATAAAAGCGATAACACCAAGAAAATAGGAAATTAATATAAACCCGGCCGAACTTCCCTCAAGGTGAGACTGTCCACAGGTGTTTCCCGCCCGGCCACCTGCTTCAGTGTGCTTCCATAGGTGGGCGGGGAAGGTTGTGTCGCTGTTGTTCCGGTAACTAACTAAGCTTTTGGTGAGTCAGGTCGAGGGTTATTTGAGATCACGGGGTCCTGGGTGATATGAGGTCATTTTGTGGACACTGCAGAGGTCAGGAGTCGTGTATTGGGGTCAGGGTTGGCAATGGTTAAATCAAATTGATTTAATCATATGATTAAATCATTGATTTAGAAAAAAAAATCATTATTTTTATTATTATTTTGTTTTTGACTAAAAGCATTCCATAAGTTAAATGATGTGCTCCAAAGATGGTAAAGTAAAACAACCTATTCATGTGCAATGATTTATTTATTCTCTTCAAAGTATATACTAAAAAAAAAAGAATCCTACATTATTATATCCTCTTGCGGAAATGTTGCCAACTTGCCATATGTTTTTTACTAGGTAAAAAATCATCCTCCTTTAGTCTTTACTAACTTGGCAGGCAATGTATCATAATAACAACCAAGGTTAGCAACCAAACCGTAACAGAATAAAAGTAGATATTCTTCTCTATGGTAATAATATGCTGTCATGAAAATGGCAACCTCAGGCAACTCTGTCTGTCCTAAACCTGGTCCTGCACCATCCACAAACATGTATTGAACAAGTATGTATCTGGATCCTTGACTGTGCTCAGACTTAAGAGCCGTAAACACTTAAACTTAAAGTAACCCATGGAGACTTTTAAGTCACTCAGCAGGATATATATATATATATATATATATATATATATATATATATATATATATATATATATATATATATATATATATATATATATATATATATATATATATATATATATATATATATATATATATATATATATATATATATATATATATATATATATATATATATATATATATATATATTAAAAAAAATCAATAAAAAAACATTTATTTAAAAAAAAAAAATTTATTAAAAAAAATCACCAACACTGATTAGGGTAATTTTCGGGTGTTTTGGGAAGTTTAAATGAGCCGCTGTGTGTGTGTGTGTGTGTGTGTGTGTGTGTGTGTGTCTCTCTCTCTCTCTCTCTCTCTCTCTCTCTCTCTCTCTCTCTCTCTCTCTCTCTCTCTCTCTCTCTCTCTCTCTCTGTATTTAAACATCAAGATAGAATGGTATACATATGATAAAAGGGGCGGGGAAATTGTCTCCATGCTAAAGACGACCTCTGTCTTGAGGTCGCCTATCCTAAAGCATTGTCTCGCACAATGTCACAAGTGTTGTGTTGTGCTCAGGCGGATGTGACTAGGGCGGGTAAAAGCGACACCAGGCATGAGCCGCCACCTTCACCTGCTGGGTGTTCATTGCCCTGACGCCCACCTCACCCGTGAAGGCGTTCCACAGGTGGGCCGTGGCACTCGTGAAGGCCCTCTGGCACCTCTCTCTCTCTCTCTCTCTCTCTCTCTCTCTCTCTCTCTCTCTCTCTCTCTCTCTCTCTCTCTCTCTCTCTCTCTCTCTCTCTCTCTCTCTCTCTCTCCTTTATTTTTGTCACTCTTCTTATGTTTGTTTGTTCATTTCGTTATTTGTTTGTTTGTTTTTCTTTCTTTCTTTCTTATTTTCTTTCTTTCTTTCTTTCTTTTTCTCTTTTTCTTTCTTTCTTATTTTCTTTCCACTACTACTACTACTACTACTACTACTACTACTACTACTACTACTACTACTACTACTACTACTACTACTACTACTACTACTAGGCGGTGGCCGAACTGGTAGCGTACTGGACCCACATTCGCCGCGTGATGGACGACGCGGGTTCGAATCCTCACGCTACCACTCGGATTTTTCAGTCACCGCCGAGTGGCTTAAAACTACCCACATGCTGTCCTGAAGACCACCCATCAACCCGGACTCTAGAGGAAGCCGTCCAAGCGAATCAAGAACGAGTTCGGGGGGGCAGCATGAGCCAACGCAAGATGGCGCCGCTATAAACACTCGCCTGCGCCAGAACGGGCTGGGCCGACCATCAGGCCCCACCTGGAAGAAGCCTTGGGCCGGCCATCAGGCCCCACCTGGAAGAAGCCTTGGCCCGACCATCAGGCCCCACCGGGAAGATGCCTACCGGCGCAATAGGCAACAACGTAAAAAAAAAAAAAAAAAAAAAAAAAAAAAAAAAATTACTATTACTATAGTATAAACAAAGTGTTTCATTCCGCCTATACTCTCGCGAACGTCAGTGTGGCACCTGCGCATTGTTAGTTCATGATTGCATGAAGATCAACTTTATATTTAGATTGATATGTTTGAATGTTTGTGTTGACAAAAACCCTCAAGCCCTGCCTCTTACATGCTCCGCACACATGCCGATTTGCATGATTAATACACCACAGAAGATAACGAAAGAACAGCTTGTACATCAAACAGTATAGTCTGGTCATACTCGAACGATTCTTAGCCTTTCAGACACCCATATTTCATCTCATTCAGGTACATAAAGTGACATATGGCTCTGCTTTGCACTTGCAAAGCCAGATGTCTTTTAATATACCTGAAATGAGAGTAATTATATTAATTTGAAAACTCATAGATCGTTCGAGCCTGATGTGACTGTTATTTGATACAAGCTTGTCTTTCCGTGTGCTTGTATGTTAGATTATTATACGATGCAAACGGCTGAGTTTTTTTTTTACTAAAATATCCAATATATTATTGAAAAATCAGCTTGAAATTATCACAACAGTTGATTTTCACGAATTTACGAGGTAGGAATGCGCAGGTGCCACATCTATGAAAATTCCCGCTTTTTTGGTGAACAGATGAAATGAAAGACTATACCACTACTACTACTACCGTCAAGTCATTCGGAAATACAAGACCAAGTCCCCTCACATCATCGTCTCTGGAATTCTACCGAGAGTCAATACGTTCGCCGGATACAACAACAGTAAAGCGTACGGCGTCAACACTAGTCTAAAGCAGTTATGTAACGATGAAGGCGTAGGGTTCATGAACGCATGGCATCACTTCAACCAGCGCCCAGATTTGTTTTGGGAGGACGGACTCCACTTGAACGAGGTTGGTTCGGCGCGGCTAGGAAGGCTCCTGAACGATGCAGTTGAAAGCTTCTCGAAAAGCTATTCAAAAAACTGGAGGCGAGGGCAAGGCAAAGGCAACCCTTGATCAACCGAACCGTAGCGTCGATGCGGCTTGCAAGAAACTGTGTAACCAACGACGCCTCCGACAAGCGACCTCATTCAACACGACGCGGCCAAACCAGTAGTCACATTTCCATTTTGTACACAAATGCACGCAGTCTATTACCCAAAAAGGACGAAATTAGGGCGTATATTGCAACTGAGAAACCAGATGTGGTAGCCATCACAGAGACTTGGGCCAACTCTGCACATCTAGTATCTGAACTGTCATTTCCCGGGTACGAAAGCTTCCAAAAAAATCGAAAGCACAAGAAAGGAGGAGGAGTAATTTGCTACGTAAAAAGTACGCTCCCTGCCATAAAAATAGACAAACAGGACGCAGAGAATTACGACTCCGTCTATGTGGAAATAACTGCGAATAATAAGAAACTAACACTTGCGACCGTATACAGGCCTCCAAAACAACAGGCAGCCGATGACACTGCCCTGTACGAAGAGCTTCACTCTTTAACACAAAGTAAAGAAGCAATAATAATTGGGGACTTTAATTGCCCTAACATTGACTGGGGACTGATGACTGGAGATCAAGAGGGTAACAGGCTTATAGAAATGGTGGAGGATTCGTTCCTCACTCAAGTTGTAACTCAACCAACAAGAGAAAACAATCTGCTGGATCTGGTATTAGTAAGCGACCCCGACCTCATTCGCGACTGTGAAGTTGGTGAAAAAATTAACGGTTGCGATCACCACTTAATCCGTTTCAATGTCAACATAAGTCACAAACTCGTAGACAATCCGTCAGTGATACCAGACTACAAAAAAGCAAATTTCAACCTAGCCCGTGAGCTGCTTCCCTCTGCGACCTGGGACCAACTTCACCTAACCGACAATACAATCGACAACGTGTGGAACAACTTCAAAGATAAGCTTTTGGGAGTAGAAAAGGCTACAGTGCCGACGAAACCCAGGCGAGTAAATGGTGCCGTAGATCCACCGTGGATGACCAGAGAAATAAAAGGGCGGTAAACTTAAAAAAAATTATAACCTAATGAAAGAATGACACGGCCGAAGCCCGTACTCAGTACCACAACAGCCTCAGAGCTTGTCGCAACCTTATTAGGAGTAGTAAACGCAACTACGAAAAAAAAATAGCGCTTGTCATCAAGACAAACTCAAAAAATTCTTCACATACATCAGATCGAAAAAGTAAAATCAATATTGGTCCCCTGACAGACGAGACTGGAGCTGCAACTCAGGACAGTAAACAGATGGCCAGAATCCTCAACAGTAACTTCGCATCCGTATTCACAGTCGAAAACATCGAAACCATGCCTGAGAACCCTGACCCGCCGAGGGAATCACGCCCTGAAAATTGACTCAATATGCGACCAAGAAGTGAAAGAGTATTTGGATAAACTCGACACGAACAAGTCAACAGGACCTGACGGTTTGTCCCCGCGGTTATTAAAAGAGCTTAAACAACAAATACTTCAGCCACTCACTAACATATTCAACCAGTCTGTTCAATTGAAAAAGGTCCGGAAGACTGGAAGATGGCGAACGTAACACCAATTTTCAAAAGGAGACAAAAGCGTTGCATTAAACTACAGGCCCATAAGTTTGACATCAGTGGCAGGAAAAATACTCGAAAAGATTATTAGAGACAAACTTGTTAAGTTTCTAGAAGACAATAATGTAATCTCCGACACCCAGCATGGCTTCAGAAACAAGCGCTCCTGCCTAACGAATTTATTAGACTTCTTCCAAGGTATATATAAGAACTGGGATGCCCACATCCCCAGTGATGTTATATACCTGGACTTTCAGAAAGCCTTCGACAAAGTACCGCACGAGACTCCTTAAGAAACTGCACTCGGCGGGCATTGGAGCCAATCTGATCGCGTGGATAAGAGATTGGCTCACCGACAGAAAACAACGAGTACTACTCAACGGACAGCCTTCCGATTGGCTTCCAGTCACTAGTGGAGTGCCTCAAGGGTCAGTGCTGGGACCCATTCTCTTCATCATATATATCAACGACCTCGAAGCAGGACTGAAATCCACAATATCGAAATTTGCTGATGACACTAAGGTGGGGGGAAAGGCCCTCACAAAGACCGACTGCGAAATCATTCAGAAAGACCTCAATCACATTATCGAATGGTCGGAAAAATGGCAAATGTCTTTTAATGTTGACAAATGCAAAGTCATGCACATTGGGTCCAGAAATAGTAACCACACATACATCATGAATGGGAGACCTCTGCAAGCGATGCAGGAGGAAAAGGATCTTGGAGTCACTATCAGCAGTGACCTGAAACACGCGAATCACTGTAAAAAAGCATACAACAAAGCCAACATTATGCTCGGGTTCATAGCGAGGAACTTCGAGTGTAAAACGCCAGACGTGATGCTATCCTTGTATAATTCCATGGTAAGACCGCACCTCGAGTATGCAGTACAGTTCTGGTCTCCTAATTACAGAAAGGACATTGATTTACTGGAAAGGATTCAGCGACGCGCCACGAAAATGATACCAACCTTAAGGGCTCAACCGTACGAGGAACGACTCAAGCGACTCAATCTCTTTACATTAGAGAAAAGACGCCTACGAGGAGATATGATTCAAGTCTTCAAGTATCTGAAAAAATTCAATAACGTCGATTACTCCAATTTCTTTGAATTGCAAACCAACCTAAGAACTAGAAATAACGGTTTACCCATTCAGTCTAAGCGATGTAACACAGACATCGGAAGGAGTTTCTTTTCAAACCGAGTCATCCGTCACTGGAACAATCTTCCTTCAGAAGTAGTAAATGCGAATACTATCAACTCCTTCAAATATAGAATCGACCGTCACTTCGCTGCGTCGGGAGTAAACTGAATATTGAGTTGCTTTCATCTGCTCCTCAATATCGAGGTGCTTTCATCTGCTCCTCAATGTCGAGGTGCTTTCATCTGCTCCCCAGGCCCCAGGCTGTCGAGCAGATTAAATCACCAAAGCGGGCAACCTCGTAATGAGCCAATAGGCTTTCTGTTGCCTGCGTTTCCATGTTTCCATGTTTCCATGTTTCCACTACTATCAGCACTACTACTACTACTACTACTACTACTACTACAAAAAACATAAATGATACCTCCACCCATGTTTATTTTCCCGACACATAATCATGGAGGGCTCCATAGCTTGGAGGTCATTAGCCCCAACTCTGTTCGCTAATGACTGTGGCATCCAACCATATCACTAATACTACCTGACACTAAATCACCTATCATATATTACGTCTAGATCCCCCTTTCCTTCCCTACTCAAGTCACTCCCGACCCACCCTAATGTCACTCTCCACCACTGTGGCTTCATAGTCCATATTGGAGATGGTGGTGGCTTTTGGGCCAGAGTGTCTGGTGCCCCTGAGACATAGGATGGCCGACCTGAGCAGGAGAACGAGGCGACACCTCATCCAGGCGACAACGTGGCTCCTTGGCTGTTGCTTCTTTCTGAGATTAGTTCCGCGAGGCGTGTGTAGAAGCATTGGGCCCTGGGACCCATCCGCCGGATGTGGTGAAGACGAGGAGGGTGAAGCTGCCCTGATCCACATGTTGGATTCTTTCACCGTATGCCCTTGTCTTCTCCTGCTCGTTCCTGTGGTGGGCGGCTTGCAGGGACAGCTCACGGTGACAGGCAGCCATCGGGTCGAATATGCGGATGTCCATGAACGCCCGCTGTCCGCGCACCCAGAATCCGCGGGCACCCATCAACCCGTGCCTCCTGTGAGGTATTGGCTGTCCTGTACCGAAGGTGTTCGCCGTCCAGGGAAGCAGTGCCGGCTCGGTAGTGACGTCTTGGCATACCTCCCCGAGCATGCTGGCTGTCAGATCCTCACTTCATCGTGTCGAATACAGACGAAGCCTCCTTTTTACCTGTCATGGTGTGGGTGACATCATTTGGTGATCCACGTGCACAGAGATCAGGCAGTCCCTCAATCGGCCAGCCATATCTCAGAGCAATGGCGTCGACAAATTCTTGTTTGTTGAGGCTGAAGCCCTTTGCTCTGATTGGTAATGACGTTAGCCAGTTATAGGCGCCTGCCTCCTGTGCTGTGTGTATTTTTCTACCCATTTCTGTGGACAGGTGGTGTGTAAGACGGTCCAGCTCGTCTTTTTGGGCCTGTTGCCTTTCTTCTGAGATTTTTCTTTTAATATATCTTATTTCTGTTTGGTCTATCTCGCCCTCTGCCTCCTGAGCGATGATCCTGTTGATGAGTGACCTGGTAAGGCTGATGGAGTTTTGGTTCTCCTTATCTGCCAGCTTCTCAGGGTTGGTGATCCCCATCCCACCCAGTCTTGGGGGAAGTGCTAGCATATCCCTCTCTTCCTCCCCCAAAGCATGATATTTCACCAGCGCCGGCAAGAATACATTCTTGACGGCATTTTCCAGTGGTCGGAGGAGTGGACTGATGCCGGGGATGGTGCGCATCAGGAACGTCCACCGATGTTGGATGCCGTGGGTGTACGCTGAATAGGCAGCGTGTGGCTCAGTCTTGGCAATGGCAGACAAAGCTTCTATTTCCTTCACCCATTCAGCTACTTTGTCTCCCACGTACTCCTTCTTATATACCTCTGTCCCGATCACTGCACCTAAGTGTCGTTGTCCGTCTTTTGTCACAATGACGCCACTTCCTCTAAAAGTTTCTGCGGCACGGTCATAGTGTTCAGGTTTGACAATAAGGACAGACTTGGTGGCATTAGGGATGTATCCTATCTCAGGGCCGGCGGTGTTCATAGTGTCCCACCACCCTTTTAAGTCTGAGATTTTACCAGCACCTGAGAGGTCATCCGCATAAGCCACCTGTTTCACCCGTGTTTCTGCGAACGCGATTTCATTTTGGAGGACTGATAGGCCCAGGGCGTACATAGCCATGGCTATTGGGTCACCTTGTGTTGTTCCCTCAGATGATTTTAACACTTTCACCTTTCCACTGTGGCTATTTATGTATAAGTCAGTCGGGTATGTATAGGTATTTTCGACATACATAGCTAAGCTAGGGCACTTGGTTTTAATGTTATGTATCATAGTCTTTCTATTTATTGTGTTGAAGGCATTTTTGGCGTCAACAAGAAGCACTGCTTCGCACTCCACGTGGTCGAATATCTCCCGCATGGCATGGACTGCTGCTTCTCCTCCTGCCTGCTGCCCCGCACAAACTTGGAGGTTCCCTGCTGCCATTCTCACATCTTCTTTGACGACAGCCATGATGCATTTGCCTACGATGCGCCGCAGGACTTCTCCGACTCCTATAGGCCTGCATCCCGGCCTCTTGTCCAGGGAATGAGGCGGCATGCCGTCAGGGCGTCCACATAGTGGCAGCTGGAGGAGGCGAGTTTTCTTGCCAGTGCTGCAATGGTGTTGCGCAAGTCGCCAGCTGCATTGCCAAAGTTGGCGCTGCTCAGCAAGCTTCGCCATCCCCGTGCATCAAGTCCTGAGGGCCCCGCGCTGCCACGAGTCTGGAGGGCCTTCTTCCACACCATCTCTCCTGTTATCCTTTCGTATATAACTGGATTCGGTGGTTGGTGACATCCTGCCAGTCTCAGTCCCTTCAGGTCACTCGGTGGAGGATGTTTTTCCTTGAGTTGACTGATCGTGTCCCTGGTGAGTGGAAGCACACCCCGTGTGGAATTTTCTGACAAGGCTCGTGTTGCAGACGCAACGTTGCCTTGTCGCAGTTATCTGCAAACTTCCGAGCCCTGTCTTCTGTGGAGGTGTTGTTTTGTTGGGGTCCGGGAGCCTCTCCTGTATGGCTCTGGCTTCTCCAAGGAGGGCATCTAACTCGTTAGTTTGCCACAAGGCAACTCGCCTTCTTAATGCCTCGATATTTTCGGCTTGTTTGGTCTTTGGGTGTGCTTTTTGGAGGAAGAGATGGGGGAGAGTGAATACAATTTTCAAGGATAGGGGCGCCAGTGGTGTGTTCTGGATGTAGTTATTTAACAGGGTGACAATTTCTTTGATGATAAATGTCGTGGCTCCACATCTGGGTGGTTCAAAAAGATTTCTTGCAGACCACCCAACAACTTCAAGGTATGTGTCATCCACCCACCTCGTTGCTTCCCCCTCCGCTAGCCCCTTCCAAGCAAAGCTTCCCCCGACCTC
The DNA here is from genome assembly GCF_024679095.1 of Eriocheir sinensis. Taxonomy (NCBI): domain Eukaryota; kingdom Metazoa; phylum Arthropoda; class Malacostraca; order Decapoda; family Varunidae; genus Eriocheir; species Eriocheir sinensis. Next base: position 21,829 of record NW_026112358.1, on the reverse strand, counting down.
CGCCGCGCCCTGTCCAGTCGAAGAGGAAGAGTGATGAGGGGGTGGTGGTAGTGGTGTTGGTAGTGGCAACATTGGAGGTGCCAATGGAAGGGGTGGTACCGGTTGAGGGGGATATAGAGGTGGCGGTTGTGCAGCAGCTCCCTCCGACACCCCCTCCCCCCGCTCACTCCTTCCCCGGCGGCCCTCATTGTCCCCGCGGTGTCGCGCTTCATCGTTATCCTCCCTGCTCTGATCCCTGCCCAGGGGATTTTGGCACCTGTCGCTCTTTTTACAGTTCGTACAGCGTCTTTTCTCCTTAACACATGCACAGTTTATACATCTGTGATCTTCTTTTGTACAAACGCAGCATCTTCTTTGGCTTGGAGGGTCAAGCATTTATAAAATTATAGATATTGATATTAATGACAACAGGAATATTGGTAGTACATGTAGTAATAATGACTGATTATTGATTATGATTGAAAGTAGTAGTGATATCTACTGTGGAATGACACTAATATTAATATTCCTAGGTATTAGTTTAGCGACATTGACAGATATATAGATAGGATTATAATCAATATAATAGGCTGTCCATTGTTTTCAAAGGATGAAAGAGAGAGTTGGGATGGAGATATTATCAGTGCAATGTGGAGAGATTTGTTAGTGTCAGCATGGCATCGAGGTTACAGAGGTTAGCGTAACCAAGGGGCGGTTGGTGCGGTGTGGGGAGCGAGGGGGCCGGGGGTAGGGGCGTATAGTGTGAAGAGAGGGTGGGTGGGAAAGAGACAGGAGAGGTCGGTGTGAAGGAGAGAGAGAGAGAGAGAGAGAGAGATGGTGTAATTGCATCAGAACAGAAGTAAACAAAATATTAAAATTATATTAATGACACTAACGTCGATAATAATGTAAGCAGTAGTTTTGATAGTATGAACACAAGTAATATGAATAATAATAATGACAAGAATATTATACTGATACTGATTATAATAGTAATAACAACAATGGCAACGCTAATAATAGTAACAATGACAAAAAATAATAATAATAGTTATAATAATAATAATAATAGTGTCACTAAATAAACGTTGTAGCCTATATCAAGGTGTATGAAATGATTAATTGATTTATATAATAAAATTTAAGCTGCAAAGGCGCTGTGGCTGGCTCCGTTTCTTTCCTTTACGTTAACATATGTTTCCATATCAATCATTTCATTACGCTAATTATATATTTGCTTTTTTCTGGTGGATATGAAATATAAATGAAAGTATTGATAACACCGATTCGACCATAACCAACAGCAACACCGCCTCACCGCACCGTATGCAGTTGTCTGCGGGTCGACTGCCAACACCGGTTTTTCACTCTCTTTCAAGGCTAAATTGAACTAAATACAAGTAATAGATTAAATATACGTTGCTACAGAACCGCCAGTTTGGGAGGTGTGAGGCGAGCCTCTCTTGTCGCTGGCAACCCTCCGTCCCAGCCCATTAACTGCTCGGTCAGAGGTCAGGGCGGGGCATCGACGGTCGCCACCCGCCGTTCTATCTTAAGATGCCCAACCCGTGTGTTTTACGATATTTCTAAATCACACAACACTAGACACGAACCTACACGTCCATCGAGCTTTCCTTGCTGCTTTCCTTGCTGCACCGATATTCACTTCCTTAATCACCAAGTCTATTTTTACAGGCTCAAGGTGTTTGCACCAGAAAAAAACAGCATATAAACACGGAGCGACCCACACACACGTCCTACCCCTACCAAGGCTAACCTACTACTACTACTACTACTACTACTACTACTACTACTACTACTACTACTACTACTACTACTACTACTACTACTACTACTTTTACTACTACTACTACTACTACTACTACTACTACTACTACTACTACTACTACTACTACTACTACTACTACTACTACTACTACTACTACTACTACTACTACTACTACTACTACTACTACTACTACTACTACTACAACAACTATTATTACTATTGCATAATTGTGCTTTAATTTCTTGAAAGTTACAGAAGAAAAATATAAAGAGACACAACCGGCATGAAATGTTTGTCCATTCACTGTAAAGGCAGTCAGATATACATTTTTTTTTGTCAAAGTGTTGTTTTTCATTGGCAGTTACCGGAAAATATATTCGTCAGCATGTTTTTTCGTTAGTTTGTTTGTCATCAGTGTGTATGTGTGTGTGTGTGTGTGTGTGTGTGTGTGTGCGTCTAATTTAGTTTTCTGTTTTGTAATTACTTTTATTGTTATTATTATTATTATTATTATTATTATTATTATTATTATTATTATTATTATTATTATTATTATTATTATTATTACTCCTACTACTACTACTATTATCATTATTATTTTTGTTTTTATTCCCATTATTAACATCATTATTACCATCTTTACCATTGCTGCCATGATCACCTTATCCAATACATTCCTCTGCTTTTCTAACTCTGTCCTTCAATGGTACTGTTTATTAATGATCGTTTTCCCGTCCAGCAGAGTGTCGTGGCACAAGGACAGTCAAACACACAGGCACAAGAGTACAACAGCCCGGAATTACCATGCAAGGACGCGACAGAAAGGTCAGTCATACTTTTATTTTATTCTTTGGTGATCTTGGAGTTGCTACCACCACTACAAATCCCACCACTACTGCTAATGCTACTACTACTACTACTACTACTACTACTACTACTACTACTACTACTACCCCTTATGCAAGAGTTAACCAGCATCTTCACTCTTTCATCCCTCACGCTGGTAAACTCTGGAACAATCTTCCTTCATCTGTATTTCCTCCTGCCTACGACTTGAACTCTTTCAAGAGGAGGGTATCAGGACACCTCTCCTCCCGAAATTGACCTTTCTTTCGGCCACCTCTTTGGATTCTTTTTTGGGAGCAGCGAGCAGCGGGCTTTTTTTTATTATTGTTTTCTTTTTTGTGTGCCCTTGAGCTGTCTCCTTTGTTTAAAAAAAAAAAAAAAACTACTGCTACTACTACTACAACTACTGTTAGCACTACTACTATTACTACTACTCTTACCGCTGCTTCTACTACTACTACTACTACTACTACTACTACTACTACTACTACTACTACTACTACTATTAGTACTACAACTATTACTACTACTTTTACCGCTACTACTACTACTACTACTACTACTACTACTACTACTACTACTACTACTACTACTACTACTACTACTACTACTACTACTACTACTACTACTACTACTACTACTACTACTACTACTACTACTACTATTATTATTATTGCTACTACTATTACTACTACTACTACTACTACTTTTTTTTTAGAGACAGTTCAAGGGCGTGAAAAAAGAATACAATAATGAAAAAAAAAAGCCCGCTACTTACTGCTCCCGAACAGAGTCCATAGGAGTGGCCAAAAAACGATCAATTTCGGGAGGAGAGGTGTCCTGATACCCTCTTCTTGAAAGAGTTCAAGTCGTAGGCAGGAGGAAGTACAGATGAAGGAAGATTGTTCCAGAGTTTACCAGCGTGAAGGATGAAAGAGAGAAGATGCTGGTTAACTCTTGCATAAGGGGTTTGGGCAGTATAGGGATAAGCTTGATTAGAAAGTCGTGTGAGGCGAGGCCGCGGGAGGGGGGAAGGCATGCTGTTAGCAAGTTCAGAAGAGCACGCAAGCGTGAAAATAATTATAGAAGATAGATAGAGAGGCAACATCACGACGGAATTTAAGAGGTAAAAGACTCAGTAAGAGGAGAGCTGATGAGACGAAGAGCCTTAGACTCCACTCTGTCCAATACGTAGAGCTGTGTGAGTGGAGCCCCCCACACGTGAGATGCATATTCCATACGAGGGCGGACAAGGCCCCTGTATATACTACTATTACTACTACTACGACTACTACTACTATTACTACCGAAAACCGGTTAGTCTTTTCTCTGATCTTGGCAAATAGCCGTGATGGGAGCCCGATGATACGTTTAAGAATGAATGAACTTTTATCTCGCTCTGCCAATCAAGGTGTGTGTGTGTGTGTGTGTGTGTGTGTGTGTGTGTGTGTGTGTGTGTGTGTGTGTGTGTGTGTGTGTGTGTGTGTGTGTGCGCGCGCATGTTTGTGTGTGTGTGTGTGTGTATATGTTTGAAAGGTCACTTAATAATTTCGGTGTTTCTATCACTCTCTCTCTCTCTCTCTCTCTCTCTCTCTCTCTCTCTCTCTCTCTCTCTCTCTCTCTCTCTCTCTCTCTCTCTCTCTCTCTCTCTCTCTCTCTCTCTCTCTCTCTCTCTCTCTCTCTCTCTCTCTCTCTCTCTCTCTCTCTCTCTCTCTCTCTCTCTCTCTCTCTCTCTCTCTCTCTCTCTCACACACACACACACACACACACACACACCGTTTTGTCTATCTACCTAGCTATTTATATCTCTCGCTCTTACACTTTCTGCCTCCCTCCCTCTCTCCCTCCCTCCGTCAGCCCGTCAGCCGTGCCCCGCAGCAGACCAAGAGGTGAATTAAACACACACACACACACACACACACACACACACACACACACACACACACACACACACACACACACATACACACACACTCTCTTGCTCTCTTAACTGATTCTTGGTCATCCTCTCTTAGCCGTTTCGGTGAAACTTTCTCAGTTGCACTAGACATATCGAAAGCCTTCGATAGAGTCTGGCACAAGCCTTTCCTTTCTAAACTGCCCTTTTTCGGATTCTCCTTCTCTCTGTTCCTTTATCTCCAGTTTCCTTTCCGGCCGTTCTATCTCTGCTGTGGTAGACGGTCACTGTTCTTCTCATAAACCTATCAACAGTGGTGTTCCACAGGGCTCTGTTCTATCACCCACTCTCTTCCTGTTATTCATCAATGATCTTCTTTCCATAGCAACCTGTCCTATCCACTCATACGCTGATGACTCCACTCTGCATTATTCAACTTCTTTCAACAGAAGACCCTCTCAACAGGAATTACATAACTCCAGGCTGGAGGCTGCAGAACGCTTAACCTCAGACTTTACTATCATTTCCGATTGGGGTAAAAGGAACCCCGTGTCCTTCAGTGTCTCAAAAACTCAATTTCTTCACCTATCAACTGGACACAATCTTTCAAACACCTATCTCCTATTCTTTGACAACACTCAGCTGTCACCATCTTCAACACTAAACATCCTCGGTCTATCCTTAACTCAAAATCTCAACTGGAAACTTGACATCTCTTCTCTCGGTTAATCAGCTTCCTCGAGGTTGAGCGTTCTGTATCGTCTCCGCCAGTTCTTCTCCCCCGCGCATTTGCTATCCTTATACAGGGGCCTTGTCCGCCCTCGTATGGAGAATGTATCTCACGTGTGGGGGGGCTCCACTCACACAGCTCTTCTGGACAGAGTGGAGTCTAAGGCTCTTCGTCTCATCAGCTCTCCTCGTCCTACTGATAGTCTTCTACTTCTTAAATGCCGTCGCGATGGTGCCTCTCTTTCTATCTTCTATCGATATTTCCACGCTGACTGCTCTTCTGAACTTGCTAACTCCTCCTCCTCCTCCTCCTCCTCCTCCTCCCCTCCTTCTCCTCATCATCGTCGCCCCAGGATAAAGGTAAATGGCGATGAGTAATTGTTCTTTACCAGTTTTACCTGTCTGTGTATGCACTTAGTCGTTTTTACCTTCTAGGCGCAGGCGAGAATCTTTACAAGTGGTGGAGTTTTTTTGTACAGGTGTTAGAGCGAGGTTTGTTTTATGTTTTGTTCTGATTTGTACTTCTGTTTATTTTTATCTGTCTGTCTGTTGTCGTCTCTGTGGGACGTAATTTTTCCTATTATCAGCTTGAATTTTCTGCGTGACTGTCATTTTTTTTAACCTGTGGCGAAAATGTAATGTTTTTTTGTTGTATATCTCCATATCAGTCTTTTTACACACACACACACACACACACACACACACACACACACACACACACACACACACACACACACACACTTGTCATCGCCTCACAGTTACTGTTTTAATAATTTGCACGACTCGCCGGACGTGTGCGGTCACCCAATATGACGATAAATTTTTCACGCCACGAGCCAGTAAACAGCGGCTCTGTGTGTGTGTGTGTGTGTGTGTGTGTGTGTGTGTGTGTGTGTGTGTGTGTGTGTGTGTGTGTGTGTGTGTGTGTGTCCCAGTCAAGTGTTGGTGTCCAAATTCTACCTGTCTAAGATAATTTGACGGGCCAGGTAATTTAAGCATGAATTTCTGTCTTTATTGGTTAGTAAAGAAAATTAAGATGCGTAAATTAATGTATAAACGAGAGAAAGAAAAAGGAAAGAGAGAAGTAAGAAAGACGGACGAGTAGATAGATGGAAGCATGATGTGTGTATATACTCAATGAGAAGACTGGAATTTTTATCTCCCGACTGGTGGTGAAAAATCAGTTAATTATTCATGGGGGTCATACACCGGGGGGCGCTTCGCCGTGCCCGAAGATCCCTCTGGGAGATTCTCCAATCAGGCCTCCTTCCCATCCAGAGTACTTCCTGGCAGGATCCATCAACTTGCTCAAACCATGAGCTCCGTGGGCGTCCCCTTGGCCTCCTCCGCTCAGGACTGTCTCTTACAGAAACAACCCAGTGAGCAGCATCAGCTTCTGGGTGACGTGCCACGTGCCCTTGCAGGAATCCCACGGAGTCGCAGGAGATCCCAGAGTGCCTCGCGATGCACTGAGTCAAACGCCTTCTTGAGATCGACATAGGCTGCAAGCATATCACGTCGACACTCACGTCCGCCCCTTACCAGTACGCGAAGCGCTAGCATACGGTCAGTTGTTGACTTACCAGGCGTGAACCCAGACTGTGTGGTGAATACATATATATATATATATATATATATATATATATATATATATATATATATATATATATATATATATATATATATATATATATATATATATATATATATATAGAGCGAGGTTTTTTTTTTGTTGTTTGCTGATTTGGAGGTCTGTTTATTTTTATCTGTCTGTCTGTTGTCGTCTCTGTGGGACGTAATTTTTCTTATTATCAGTTTGAATTTTCTGCGTGACTGTCATTTTTTTAACCTGTGGCGAAAATGTAATGTTTTTTGTTGTATATCTCCATATCAGTCTTTTTACACACACACACACACACACACACACACACACACACACACACACACACACACACACACACTTGTCATCACCTCACAGTTACTGTTTTAATAATTTGCACGACTCGCCGGACGTGTGCGGTCACCCAATATGACGATAAATTTTTCACGCCACGAGCCAGTAAACAGCGGCTCTGTGTGTGTGTGTGTGTGTGTGTGTGTGTGTGTGTGTGTGTGTGTGTGTGTGTGTGTGTGTGTGTGTCCCAGTCAAGTGTTGGTGTCCAAATTCTACCTGTCTAAGATAATTTGACGGGCCAGGTAATTTAAGCATGAATTTCTGTCGTGATTGGGTAGTAAAGAAAATTAAGAGGCGGAAATTAATGTATAAACGAGAGAAAGAAAAGGAAAGAGAGAAGTAAGAAAGACGGACGAGTAGATAGATGGAAGCATGATGTGTATATACTCAATGAGAAGACTGGAATTTTATCTCTCCCGACTGGTGGTGAAAATCAGTCAATTATTCATGGGGTCATACACCGGGGGCGCTTCGCCGTGCCTGAAGATCCTCTGGGAGATTCTCCAATCAGGCCTCCTTCTCATCCAGAGTACTTCCTGGCAGGATCCATCAACTTGCTCAACCCATGAGCTCCGTGGGCGTCCCCTTGGCCTCCTCCGCTCAGGACGGTCTCGGCCAGAAACACCCCCGTGAGCAGCATCAGCTTCTGGGTGACGTGCCACGTGCCCTTGCAGGAATCCCACGGAGTCGCAGGAGATCCCAGAGTGGCTCACGATGCACTGAGTCAAACGCCTTCTTGAGATCGACATAGGCTGCAGGCATATCACGTCGACACTCACGTCCGCCCTTACCAGTACGCGAAGCGCTAGCATACGGTCAGTTGTTGACTTACCAGGCGTGAACCCAGACTGTGTGGAATATATATATATATATATATATATATATATATATATATATATATATATATATATATATATATATATATATATATATATATATATATATATATATATATATATATATATATATATATATATATATATATATATATATATATATATATATATATATATATATATATATATATATATATATGGCCTATAGCGCCGGTAGGCTATTCTTTATGGACCTGATGGTCGGCCCGATCCCGTTGAGGCGCAGATAGTTGTTTATAATGGCGCCATTATTCTTGCCTCATGCTGTCCCCCGGAACTCATTCTTGATTTCACTTGGGCAGCTACTTCTAGAGTCCGGGTTGATAGGTGATCTTCAGGACAGCATGTGGGTAATCTTAGGTCACTCGGCGGTGACTGAAAAATACCAGGTGGTAGCGGCGGATTCGAACACGCATCATCCAAAACGCGCCGAATGCGGGGTCGGCCCGCTAACCACTCAGCCACCGCCTTCCCTCTCTCTCTCTCTCTCTCTCTCTCTCTCTCTCTCTCTCTCTCTCTCTCTCTCTCTCTCTCTCTCTCTCTCTCTCTCTCTCTCTCTCTATATATATATATATATATATATCTATCTATCTATCTATATATATATATATATATATATATATATATATATATATATATATATATATATATATATATATGTGTGTATATATATATATATATATATATATATATATATATATATAACGGTGAGGCGGTGGCTGAGTGGTTAGCGTGCCGGCCCCGCAATCCGCGCGTTGTCCATGATGTGGGTTCGAATCCGCCACTAACCACCTGGGATTTTTCAGTCACCACCGAGTGGCCTAAGACTACCCACATGCTGTCCTGAAGCTCACCAATCAACCCGGACTCAAGAAGATGTACAGCGCAAGTGAAATCAAGAATGAGCTCCGGGGGGCAGCATGACTGCATGACCCAATAATAATGGCGTCACTATAAACAATTGCCTGCGCCATATCGGGCTCGGACCGACCATCAGCAATAATCATAGTAAAGATAATAATAATAATCATAATAATCACGATAATAATAATGATAATAATAATAGTAATCATAATAATAATAATAATCATTATAATAATCATAATAATAATCATAATAACAACAACAATAAGTCCTAATGAAAAATATTTACAAAACATACAAATTGTGCTGCTCTTAATTTGCATTGTTGATATATTTGACCATCATGGGCACTGCGCTGTTCTTATAGCGGTCAGTCCGTGCCCGTATCGGGGCAATAATGTTGTGGTGTCTCACTGAGTGCTGAGGGCGGTTCACTGCGGGTGGGAGGATGTGTCTGTGTCTGGGCTGGTTGAGAAGCTTGGTTGCGAACCGGTGTAGTAGGGTCTCGTGACGGTGTTGTAGGCTGGTGAGATGGAGGGAGTCGAGGGCGTCCTGATAGCTGGTGTAGTGAGGGCCCAGGATGATTTTGCAGGCTCGATTCTGGACGCGTTCAAGTTGGCGGCGCTGCGTGATGTTGATGGAGGAAGACCACGCTGGGGACACGTATGTCAGTTTGGGGAGGATGAACGAGGAGTACACGCTCGCCAGCGCACACTCAGGGGCCCCCAGCGTTTTGAGTCTCCTCAGCAGGTACAGTTTATAGGTGGCAGATCTGGTGAGCTGGGAGACGTGCTCCTTCCATGTGAGCTTGTTGTCCAGGGTGACTCCAAGTAGTTTTGCAGATGTAACTACCCGGAGGGGAGTGTCGTTGATGGACACCACAGGGGGGGCAACAGGGGCAGAGGAGGTGTTGATGTGTAGGAGTGTAGTTTTGGTGTCGTTGATGGTGACCATGTTTTGTGTTGTCCATGTGTGTAGGTTGTGTAGTGTTTCCTGGAGGTGGGAATAATCTGGGTTGCTGTTGTCAACTGTTACTCCCACTGTGGTGTCGTCCACGTACTTCCAGCGGTGGGGTGTGTGGGTCAGGGCGTCATTAATTAGTATAAGGAAGCACAAAGGGCCCATTTTGGACCCCTGAGGTACCCAGCAAGTAAGGTGTAGAGGAGGGAGGCCACTCCTGAAATCTCACCACCTGTTTACGCTGGTGCAGGAAATCAGCCAGCCAGGAGACCAGGTTAGGTGAAGCCCTAGGTTTATTGCTTTGTTGATGACTGTGGTATGGTGAACTAGGTCAAAAGCCTTTCGGAAATCAATAAAAGCGAGAGAAACTGATGTTTTGCGTTTTTCAAGATTTCTGTAGGCAAAGTCCAGGAGATTAATTAGGCAGTGTGTGGTGGAGGTTGACTTGATATTGCCGTACTGTTGTGGGTCTATGAGGGGAGCAAGATGAGTGTAAGTCCACTTGAAAATGAAGGCTTCACACAGGAGGCTGGGAATGGGGGTGATAGAAATAGGCCTCAAGTCACTCAGTGATTGAGGGGTGGTGGTCTTGGGAATCGGAGTGACATATGCTGTTTTCCAGTCAGCAGGACACTGGCTTTAACGGAAGGAAGCGTTAAAAATAGAGGCGAGGGGGGTGGCCAGCTCGGGGGCAAACTCCTGGTACAGTTTGATGGGGAGATCAGTGGGCGTGGTGGACCGCTTTGTTTTAAGTTGGCTTAGTGACCTGGCGACCTCATAGGCCTCAACCGTGGGGAGTGGTGATGGGGCGGGCAGGTAAGCTGGGAGTGAGGTTAGGTCCAGGCTGGGGAGGGACTGACAGATGGCCGAAAAGTGGAGATTGATGGCCTCGGCTGCTTCAGGTGGCGGGAGGTGAGATACGCCCGGGATGGAGGGGGCGCTGTTGTTGAGGCCACACAAGGCCTTAATTTTTGAAAACCATTTCCCAATGTTTGCTTGCTTGAGGCTGTGGATCTTTTGGGGGTAGTATGTGGCCTTGGCTCGTTTGATTTCCCGGATAACTTTGTTGCGGAGGGGCTTGTAGAGTGTAGGGTTGGTGTGGAAGGCGTCATTTCTCTGTTCAATGAGACGTTTTATTCTGAGTGTAATCCACGGGGTGTCTGAAGGGTGCACTCGTCTTGATTTTAGCGGGAAGAAGTGGTGGTAAGCTGCGGTAATTGTGCTGGTGTAGTTGCTCCATTTTTGGTGTACGTCATCCACTGTAAGGACTTCAACCCAGCGGTGGCGTGTTATCCATTGTCCGAACGCGCGGATGGCTGAGTCCGTAACAGGCCTGTAGGTCTTGGTGGCTGGCGGGGTTTTGTTGGATGTGGTAGGTGCAGGTGTCCAAAGAACTGACAGGTGTGTGCTGCGTCCCATGGGAGGGAGGGGCTTAGGGGGAAGGTAGTGGGAAGTGAGGTCAGTGAGGATTAAATCCAGTGTGTTTGTGCCGTGTGTGGGGTAATTTACTACTTGTGTGAGATGTAGCTGGTCCTCAATATCACTGGTGTGGAGTTGATTGAAGTCACCGCAAACAACTACTTTTGCAGAGGGGAAGAGAGTGCGCTGTATGTATGCTCTCTCTCTCTCTCTCTCTCTCTCTCTCTCTCTCTCTCTCTCTCTCTCTCTCACCCACTGACAAAACACCGGGAAACAGTAACGTTGAGCATTTGTGCGTGCGAGTAAACATTGCAAAAGTCAATTTAAATATATCTGTCACCTACAGGCCTCCCGGGCAATCACTCGATGACGACCTTGAAATGTACAGCGTTTTAAGGCCGTACTCACTGATATTAGGAGACTTTAACCTCCTCCATATCGACTGGGCGACACTGTCAGGTACAGAAGGCGAGTCACTTAGAATGATCGAATTTCTAGAAGAAAATTATCTAAGCCAAATGGTTTCTGAACCAACTCGACAAAATAACATACTCGACCTTGTTATAACGACCCAAGATAACCTAGTCAGTAATGTCACGGTAGGAGAACACCTCGGTTCTTGCGGTCATAAATTAGATAAATTAGAGCTCAAACATCAGTGACTGAAAATAAAGTAAAGGTGCCCAATTTCAAAAGAGCTAACTTCGTAGAAATCCGACAAAAACTAACAGAAATACAACTATCAGATGACGGCAAAGCCTGGCTAAGCTTTAAAAATCACTTACTCACTCAGCAGAACACATTCGTCCCCTTGTGCGAGAAGCGAATTAACACTAATAAAAGCCCACCTTGGTTTAATAGCGAAAATAAACACTCAGTCAAGGAGAGAAAATTGTTTTACAGGTTAAAGAAAGAACAAAGCTCGCCCGAAAACATTAGACTTTATAACGATGCCAGGCGACGAGTAAAAAGATTAGTATGTAAGGCAAAACGTATATATGAAGAAAATATTGCAGCCAACTGTAAAAATAATCCGAAATCCTTCTTCAGTTACATAAACCACAGAAAGGCGATCAGAAGTGGAATTGGACCTTTAACAAACAGCGACGGTGCACTAGTGACTGACAGCCAACACATTGCAAACCTATTAAACAATTACTTCTCCTCGGTGTTTAATACTAACAGTCTTCCTCCCGCTACCACCAACACCAGTATTAATGTAAATCTCGAGCATGCATTGCCTAACTTTGAAATTACAACCGATGAAGTCCTTAAAGCTCTCCATTCACTTAAAACAAATAAAAGTCCCGGATCCGATAAAGTATATCTTATTGGGCATTGTTTTACACATGACTCTATCATGACATCTATTCCCGGCCACCACACATACGTCCTTGCGATCGCCTTTGATTTTACAATACCATGATGGTCAGCATGGACCTCACTCAGGACTTTTTTCCTTAAACTTTCTGGGATAACCACTCTGGCTCATCTTAGAATACATCCTTGTGCTTCTGACAGTTCTGACCATACCTTTAGATAGGGTTGAAATTCTGCCTGCTCTGGTACTGTGTTATAACCAGTAACTAATGACTGCAAGATACGTGACAACACTGGATCTTGTTTAGTGGCATGTCTTATCATTTTAGCTGTTATAGGTAAGTTATGACATTCTACCATGAGTACACTTCCATCATGTTCCTCTGGAGCCCTTTCCACTGGCAAACGTGATAAGGCATCTGCATTTCCCATTTTCTTGGTAGAACGATACTCTATCTCATAAGAGTAAGCTGCTAGTTTGACTGCCCACCTTTGCAATCTGGCGGCTACCAAGGTTGGTAAACCTGCCTTTTCACCCAGTATTGCAAGAAGAGGTTTGTGGTCTGTGACTAAGGTAAATTTGGCTTTCCCATATAAGTACATGTGAAACTTAGTTACACCATACACTAATGCTAATCCCTCCTTTTCAATCTGTGAATAGTTTTTCTCTGCTTGATTAAGTGAACGAGAAGCAAATGCAATAGGTCTTTCTGACTCGTCCGGCATTACATGGGCAATTACTGCTCCTAAGCCATGAGACGATGCATCACATACAAGTTTTACAGGCAAATTTGGTTGGTAATGGGTGAGAAATCTAGATGAAGTTATCTCGCCCTTTATGTGGTTAACTGCACTGGTGCATTCTTCTGTCCATTTCCATTCTGTGTCTTGTTTCAGAAGGTTATATAGAGGGTGAGCTATGGTTGCTAAGTTTGGAATGAACCTGTTGTAAAAAGTAATTAACCCGAGAAATGATCTTAATTCATCAACATTCTCTGGTGTTTTGGCATCTCTAATAGCTCTTATTTTCCCTGGAGTTTTGTGAATGCCGTGTCCGTCCACTCTAAATCCCAAGTACTCTACCGAGGGTACAGCAAATTGACATTTGTCTTTGCGGATCCGCAATCCAGTTTTCTGCAAAGTTTCAAGGACTACTTGAAGTCGTTCCAAGTGTTGAGCTTCATCTTGCCCAGCTACTAGAATGTCATCGACAAAACAGAGTGTACCAGGCTTGCCTATGAACAACTTGTCCATTCAGGGCCGTTTCTAGTTCATCAGGCGCCCCAGGCAAGAATTCGTTATGGCGCCCCCCCCTCCGGGCTGGAAATAATAACCTAAACAATTTCGAACACAACTAGCATCACAAGTTCCACAACAAAAACAATATACTTTATTAATAAATCATCTTCACGTATATGCATACACAATAAGGAAAAGTATATATAGACTCAAAAGTATACTAATGATTTTTGTAAATTTTAATAGAATAACACCATTATCTTATTATCTTTTATCTTGATTGGCTTATTTTTGGCTTTTTCGACAAGGATTTTTTGTGATCTACACTCTACAGAGCCACATACATTAAATCAATTCAAAGCATGTATCACAGTTTCATGTTATAAAGCATTTCCATCAATTCACAGCATGTATCACAGTTTCATGTTATAAAACATTTCCATCAGTTCACAGCATGTATCACATTTTCATGTTATAAAGCATTTCCATAAATCTTCTATTTCTTATAAGGCATAGTGTTCATTAATACACATCTCATCTAAATCATAGCAATCCATAAAAATAAAAGTTTTTAGCCTCTTCTTTAAAGTAACAATATTATCACTACACTTAACATTATTTGGAAGCTCATTAAATAATCTCGGAGCACTATATTTGAACATTCTTTAGCCAAGTTCAGAATTGCACATAGGTTCATTATACATTTTTATTGCAAATCCTACCTAAGGTAAACTGAAAAGGTAATCTTGCCAATCTAAAACCAAAGAACTCAATGTATAAATGTTGAGGTCTATGCTAAAACTATTAAATAAAACTTTCCTTCACTTCTTTTCATATTTAAAACCTGATTCTTCTTGACTTCCTTGCAGCAAAATCATCTATAGTGTCATCATACGAAATCTGTTTGGATATTTCTCTATTAATACTAATTATTGCCAGCACATTTAGGCGCTCCTGTGACATAGTAGACCTTAAATATGTTTTAATGAGCTTAAGTTTAGAGAAGCTTCTCTCTGCAGATGCCACAGTCACAGGTGTAGTGACAGCAATTCTTAATGCCACCCACATGTTTGGATAAATCTCTTTCAGGCCTTTCTCCTCCAGAAAACAAGAAGGTCTAATGTTGTCATATTTTGCTTTGGCCATTGTTTTGGAAATGACTGCATCTCTACAATCAGTTCATCATAATTTAAGTCAGCCTGATCCCCAGATGTGAGCGTATTACACAAATCTTTTGCCTGCTTTTCTAGCTCACTAGCTGGCAGGTCAGGGAAGTTTATGAGAACACTGAATTTCTTTGCAACATCACTCATCATTCCAGTTCTCTCTCTCAGGGATTCAATGGCCACATCCACAACTACATTGAAAAATGAAAACTCTATTTTCTTCAAGGCATCGGTAATAGGCTCATCAGGGGCCTCATAAGAGAATTGCCTTTTAGTAGTTCTGAGTCTTTTCTGCTTTAGTGCAGCTTCCACATTCATCTCTTCACACATCTCTCTGGCAGATGTCTGGGCATCAGCAAACCCAGTGTCTCTGTAGCTAATAAGGGAGGTTTCAGTCTTCTTGAGAATGTCAACAGCTACATCAAGATGCATGCATTGTGATTGCAGAAGTTTATTCACAGTTTGAATTTTTCTAAGGATATCATACCACACCACCGTGCAAATAGAGAACCGGTATGATCCCACCTCTTCTGCTAAGGCTTGTGCTTCAATTTTAATGGCTGGATCTGCAGTGCTTCAGTGTTCAGGAGGACGCGAGTTCAATCCCCGCCCGGTGCCACCAAGCTGGGATTTTTCAGCCGCCGCCGAGTGGCTTAAAACTACCCACATGCTGTCCAGAAGACCACCTATCAACCCGGACTCTAGATTCTAGGATCAAAGATGAGCTCTGGGAGGGCAGCATGAGACAATGCAAGATGGCGCCACTATAAACACTCGCCTGCGCCAGAACGGGCTGGGCCGACCATCAGGACCCACCGGAATGAAGCCTTGGACCGACCATCAGGATCCACCTGGAAGAAGCCTACCAGCGCAATAGGCTGCAATTTAAAAAAAAAAAAAAAAAAAAAAAAAACAGACAGACAAACCAACGGGGGTGAAAACATAATCTCCTGGCGGAGGTAATAACTCTGTCCTTATCTCATGACCAACATTTCCTGAAAATTTTATAAAAATCCGTCCATAACTTCTTCGGGCCTTGGCGGAGGTATGCGCATAATGCGCTCTCCGAGTAAATATGTAATCGTTATCCTCTCTTACTACTGATGGCTGTAGTAGATTCATAATATGATCTGTTAAACTCACCTGGATCTTCTACTTGGGCAGAAGGCATTGACACCGAGGCCTCCTCAGACTCCTCTGTAGCAGCTTTTACAGGTTGCTGTTGTGGCTGCAGGTATTTTCTCAATGCATCTGGACAAAAAGAAATTACAGAATATATGTTAATTATGCATATAAACATCTCAATTTTTATAGTACAAATATCATTATATTGCAGTATGTAGGCCTATGCTTAGAGCCTACAAGTTACAATTAACTTTTGAGAATCCTTGAGAATGGGTTCTTCAGACCATCATTGGCCGTTTTAATACAGATTAAGAAGGATCTGAGGAACATATAAAAAAATTTAAGCTCCCATAATATTCGGTTGGCCTTTTTAGGCCTACTAACAGGGTCCCTAAGCAGTATTCGAAATAAGGTGGGGTCGGGGGGGGGTTAACCCACCCCAAATGATAGAGAGACCCATGGAAATGTTTAATTTCAGAGGACTCACGATAGGTCCTCTGAAGACCCTGGCAAATGCCAATATTAACTAATATAGGTAGCACAAAAGTCGATATTAGAGTAATCCAGGAGAACTTATGATTTAAAATAATAATAATAATAATAATAATAATAATAATAATAATAATAATAATAATAATAATAATAATAATAATAATATAGGCTAGGCTAATGCACACAAACACAGCTGCACACATACCTCTACTTTGGACTCGTTTTTCCTCTTCCTCCTTTTTTCTTTTCTTGTTTGCTGCACCTGACAGCTTGAACTGCCTCTTCATGATGGATAAAAGCTTAAATGCTTGACAGCTGAGTTGGATTAACGAAGTGCGGGGCCTGTAGCAGATTGATTTGTTGTACAGATAATGAATATTTTATGGATTTCATTTACATTCTACAACAGAAACAAAAACGACAAAAGTCTAATGTAATGTTTTATTTGCAAGGAGAAATATAAAACAAAAAATTCAAAACCTCCCCACCACCTTTTAGCAACCAATATATTATTTGGGGTGCGCGTACCCCCAGGGATACGCACACCCCAGTTTGGACAACACTGGCCTATACGAGTATATATATCCTACACTAGTCTGCTGGGCTTGTTGTGAATATTGAAACAGACAGTCACTCACACAACGTAACCAAACCAAACATGAGAAACTTTTATTATATACAGTACATAACATAAGATAACATAATGATGCAATACGCTTTACATCACCATTCGTAACAATATATTGTTACAAACCCACTGCCGGCCCAACACCACCTCTGGCAGGCGCGTCAGCTAGGCCGGTTTCTCAGTGACTCAGGTAACCGGCAGTACGTGTCCGCGTCAGCCAGCCAGCTCCGCCGTCACTCCCTCCAGGCTCCAGCACTCTCACACTGTCCGTACTGTAGGCACTTCCCCGTCAGATCCACAGCTCTCCACTGAGCTACAGCCTCCCACAGGCTAGGCGCAGCCCTCCAGGCGAGCCCAAGACAGTAGGAAGACACCAGAGTGCAGGAATTACCACCAGCGTCCCAGGGCAAAACCAAAACAATCCCCCGCCTTCAACTCGCCGTTCCCGCTCGCCCAGCTCCGCCTCTCCGCCTACAGCACATTATCGTACCCCGCGTAACAATATTAATTTTGGATGCCAATTTGGCGCCCCCCCCAGCAAATGGCGCCCCAGGCGACCGCCTGTGTCGCCTGTGCCTAGAAACGGCCCTGTGTCCATTGTCTGTTGCCAAAGTGCTGGACTGCTAGCTACACCGTATGGTAATCTCCTAGGTCGGTACAAACCTAGGTGTGTGCTAAGAGTACATATTTCTTGGGAAGGTTCATCCATTTGGAGCTGTTGGAAGGCCTGTCTTACGTCAATTTTTGAAAATACTTTGCAGCCTCCTAGAGCGGCAAACATGTTATCAGGTTTAGGAAGGGGGTGTTGAGCTATCTGCCACTGAGGGTTGACTGTAACCTTGTAATCTCCACAAAGTCTAATGCCTCCATCACTTTTCACTACAGGGACAATGGGGGTGCCCCAATCTGAGTAAGTGACTTTCTCCCAAGATCCATTATCTACAAGTCTCTGAATCTCTTGCTCTACCAATGGTTTTAATGGCAAGGGAATCTGTCTAGGGGGATGAAATTTTGGTTTGGCATTAGGTTTTAGTTGTAGACTAGCACATGCATTTATTACAGTTCCTATCCCGTCTTGGAATACTTCTTTGCTCTGTTCAAGTACTTGAGTTAAATCTTCCTTCAGCAACCTTGTTTCTACAGTACATATTTTTGACCAATCCAATGGAATGTGTTGAAGCCAATTTAAACTAAGAAGACTCCTTTCTTGTCCTTCCACTACTACAACTGGCAGATTTTTGTATTCCTTCTGTCCATAACAAACATTTACATCCATAGAACCAACAACTTTTATATCATTACCACTATAGTCTTGAAGCTGTACTT
This sequence comes from Eriocheir sinensis, assembly GCF_024679095.1. NCBI lineage: Eukaryota > Metazoa > Arthropoda > Malacostraca > Decapoda > Varunidae > Eriocheir > Eriocheir sinensis. The sequence goes on along the minus strand of NW_026112358.1, from coordinate 3,221 downwards.
TAGTGGGTGTAATTCTCACATTTGGAATAGACTTAGCCAGATTCTCTGACACTAGTGTAACATCTGCTGCCGTGTCCAGCTGCATGTTCACAGGTTTGCCATTTAGTGTGACGCTAAGCATAATCCTTTTTTGGGAATTTCCTACCGAGTTAATTCTGAAAGCAAATTGTAAATCAGTGTCACCCTTACTATCGTGAGACTCACTAGGTTGCTTTATATTTGACTCAGTGGATTCTCCAGTGGCATATATTCTTTTCTTAGTCTTACACATACTAGCAAAGTGCCCTAACTTTTTACAGGCTGAACATTCCTTGGAAGCAGCTGGACATTTATCTTTCTGCCACGGTGTGTGACCTGTGTAACCACACCTGTAGCATTTACTATTTCCTGCAGTATGTTTGTTGCCTTGTTGTGGTTGTGTTGGATGACTAGGTTTATTTTTAAGAGAGGCTGGAACAGAGTTCTTTCCATCAATTCTAGGTTTTGTGTTCTTTTTTATTTGACTTATTACAGGTTTAGCTGGCTGGCTAGCATGGTTGTTACCTTCAATTACTTTTGCTTGTCTGTCTGATGCTTCCATTGCTCTAGCTAACTGTAACATTTTTTCAAGAGTTAAGTCTGTCTCCCGAAGTGCCTTTCTCCTTAACTGACTAGAAGAACATTTCTCAATCAGCTGGTCTAAAATGGCATCCTCAGTGTCATGGAATTCACAGGTTTCTGCTAACTTCCTGAGTCTGGTGACAAAGGCATCTGTTGTTTCATGTGTGTCTTGCTTTATCTGTCTAAACAACACACGTTCATACCTTATGTTGGTCTTAGGGGTGAAGTGTTTTTCTAGAGCTGTTTGTACCTCCTTGTAGGTCGTCAGTGGTGCTGGCAGTGTGCTGAATATTTCTTGCACCTCCGGGCCTGCTACATGCAAGAGTAGTGCACGCCTTTGCCCTTCATTGGTGACTCCTGTAGCATCCAGGTAGAACTGGAACCGTGTCTTCCACTTCTTACATCGGGGAGCCACTGATGCTGGGTCCTCTACCAAAGAGAAGGCTGGGGGCTGGTCCACGTCCAGGGGCATCGTGCTTGTCCTCGTCCAGGGCTGTCCGTAGTTGGACGTCCACTCGTCGCCAGGTTTTGTTGTGTTTGTAGTCTACCAGCACTTAATTACTCTTGACAGCACTATAACGTACCTGTAATATGTGACAACTGGTTATATCCCATCCTCGTCGACGTGTCCGTGGTGTCGGTCTTGAGGGGGGATGGATAGGCGTGGAGGCACACAGTATTTATTGAGTAAGCTCTACATTACACCCTGAATCTCAGCGCCTTGTGTCCTCGTGTGTGTGTGTGTGTGTGTGTGTGTGTGGAATCCTCTAGGAGCTATATGTAGCTGAAACTTACATATGGTATACAATCCTAGTATATAAACATACAAAAGTATAAAGGTATCAAAACTTATATAAAGGGATTTGGATTCCTTGTTACTACATAGTTTTGTCTGGGCGCTTACAAAGAAAACTTAACATTAATGCATAACTTATAAATACTTAATACTATGCTTAATCTACGTACATATCAAGTGTGATACGTTTGGTATTTATGGGTGTGTGTGTTATGAGTACGTTGACTGTTTGCATTGTGTAAGTTTGTGTGTGGGTCAATGTCAGTGTGAGTGTTTGTGATCTTGTATATCAGTGTAAGTCTGTGTGCTTGTCTGTGTATGTGAAGAGGGTCCATGTTTATCTGTTGTTTGATCCGTGTTGTGATGCCAGACGTTTAAGTGTAATTGTTTGTAATGAACCTTGCTGCCTTGGTGTTGATTTGTTCTAGCCTATCAATGTTTGTGTGTGTGTAAGGATCCCACTCCGTGGAGCAGTATTCCAGTGTTGGTCTCACAAGTGTGTCATAAGCTACCTAGTGCTTGTGCAAGGTCCTTTCTTGGTTGCAATGCCTACCACTTGTTATTGTATATTATTTTTGATAAATTTTTGATATGCTTTACAAGGGTATAGATATTGGTTATCATGTCAGGCTTTGATGGGTTTGTATTCACCCTAGAAAACATGGAGTGGCAGCACACGGGGTAATTTTTGATAAATCCCTGTGATCCACTTTGCAATGGTTATAGATATTGGTTATTACCTATCTGTTAGGCATTTATCCCCACAATAATGTGTCCTCAAGGCTCTGTTTTGTGACACTTGAATTTCTACATTTAAAATTATTGAAAATGACCCCATATCAAAAACCTTGGGCAAATATTGCCTCTGAAATAAATCTTAACCAGTTGATGAAGGTGAACCTTTGTGTTGCAGGATGACAGAAGACACGCCCCAGAGGAAGACGTCAGCCAGGAATCCCCGCGCGGTCAGCCTCTTGCTGGGGGTGCAGCAGCAGCAACCGATGGCAAGTCTGGAGAAGCAGGTGAGGCAGAGGTTGAGGCTGGGCAGCTCTGGTCTTTGTTAGTAGGTCAGGAAAAGGCAGAGGCCAAGGGAGTGAGAAGCTCTTTTTCTTTTTTTCCTTTGTCCAGTTAATGAAGCAGCTCAAGGGGAAAAAAGCCCACTATGCATTGCTCCTGTAAAAGTAGACAGAAGTGAGTGGTCTGGAGAGAGCCAGTTACAGGTGGAGAGGTGTCTTGATATTCCCCTCATGAAAGAGTTCAAGTCATGGGCAGGAGGAAACACAGACAAAGGAAGCTTGTTTGTTCCAGAGTGTACCAGCAAAAGGGATAAAGGAATGCAGACGGTGGTTTACTCCTGCATAAGGGATTTGTATAGCATAGGAATGAGACAGAGTAGAAAGTTGTGTGCAGCTTAGTGTGAATTTTTTCCCCTTCATTACTAGGCGGCGTTAGATGTCCAGACTTGAGGGACAGGAAAAGCAAGATCCCTACAATGCAGTACAGTTTACGTGGCATACCATATTGAAATTGCTACATTTGACACATTTTGTTAATAAGATACAATCTGATTGACCGATTAGGACCCCAACACACACACACACACACACACACACACACACACACACACACACACACCTATGCCCAAACCTCAGCATATGATCGGAGGAGGCTAGACTGAACCTGGTGTGCCGTTTGAACCCTAAGCACGACTATTTTCTCTTCTAGTTTGGTCCTGAGTTAGTTATAGTGTTGTGTCTGCTGGGTATGACTCGGCAGTGGGGGATGAAAAGGCAAGTCCTGCTCTCTCAGTCTCTCTCTCTCTTGG